>NW_020955478.1:0-2458 GCF_003031625.1 Empidonax traillii
TATTTATTTCAGCAATTATATAGTTTTGCATGCATTTATTCAGATTCCTACATTTTTACATTTTTTATGAAGAGAAAATGGTGAACAACAGATTTCTTATTCAGTAGATGATTACTAGCTTTTTTCTGATTTTTGTTGTTGTTGTTTTTTTGCATTTATTTGAAATACACATCAAAACTGCATTTAAATGGAAACTGGAGTTTGGTCATAATTTCAACCTCCTCCTCCTAAAGTAAGGGTAATAAAAGTACTTGAACATGCTGGATACTGAAGAGGAAAATAAGTCTTCAACAGAAAATGAGTTGGTGTGAACAAAGACAGTGCTCATTGTCGCTGGGAAGCTGGAACAGGGGTGCATTTCCAAGAGAGCTTGGCAGTGCTTCTTCCTGGCTGGCAAAGCTGGCTAAAATAGCTCCCAGGTGTTTTTGTTACACCACCCTCAGTCACTGGCCCTTATTCGATGCAGATCAGGGAGATTTTCTGTTGGGTGGGATTTCTGCTGCTGTACCTTGGGCTGAACTGATCCTCTCTGTGGGACATGAGCAGAGCGGCAGCTCTGAAATCAGAGCTCTCTGTGCTGGCACCCTTGAGGATTAAAGGCACACCTTTAAATCATATGCTTTTGGGGGATAAATCAGAGCTGGACTACATAAACAGTTGAATTATGATGACCATGGGGATGGAGAATCCTTTCAAGGGCTTGGGACTGAGTACTCAGGGTGGTAACCTCTTAAACCAGTTGTCCTTCCAGATGTAATCACAGGATCACAGAATTATTTGGATTGAAAGAGACCTTCAAGATCATCTAGTTCCAGCCCCACTTCCATGGGCAGGGCCACTTTCCACTAGACCAGATTGCTCAGAACCCCAGCCAACCTGGCCTTGAACACTTCCAAGGGTAAGGCAGCTACAGCTCCTCTGGGCAACCTGCCTCATCACCCTCACAGTAAAGAATTTCCTCCCAACATCTAATCTAAATCTCCTGTCTGTTAGTTGAAAACTGTTCCCCATCGTCCTGTCACTATCAGACTGCGTAAAAAATTAGGAATTACTGTTTTTCTTTTTATATACATGATTCAATATGATCTGTGATGGGATAGAAAAAAGAAAACAACAAGCTACCCTAGAGCATATAATTAAAGTTTTTAGGGGCAGTCCAAAGAAACACTGAAAACTTTGTAGAATTAGGGCAGTAATGCATTTTCAATCACTGCCCTTGATTGAATAAAGTTGCTAAAAGTTAATCAAAATCCTCTGAGAAATAAAGCAATGAGATTTTAATGAACAAATTCTCATGGCAGAAGCTATGCTTTCCTTTATTTGGAGCTCAGTGTGCACCTCTGGGCATGAGTAAAACGAAAATAACGGGCTCCTTCCTCTCACTTTGTTCCGATTACGGAAATAAAGACACATCTTCACTGAAAGAAGCAAAGCCAGATACCTCAAGGGACATGGGAGGAGACTGAACCAGATGTGGAGTAATACTCTGTGTGCTGGACTCAGAAGCAGATCCAGTTGTCCAAATGGGAATTCAGAAATACAGACATGAGAATATGGAAGGCACAGATTTGCTTCCAGCATACTTGTCAGCTTGTCTGCAATATTAATAAATGCAATTATTTTCCTTAAAAAAAAAGATACCCATGACAAAACAGTTTAAAGTGGTGAAGGAAAGGACAAAAATTAATGGTGTAATTGAAAAGAACAGCAAATTCTTACCTGTTAATGTTGTTTCTACATGCCATCTCCACTGATATATCCAGGCTATTAATGAGTTTCTAGAATCTGTGCCTTTTTTCAGCATCATCACAGTAATAATAATGTGAAACCTACACACTAACCTATATTGAACTGCAGTTCATTACTGCAGAATAATGCTGAGAAAGGCTTTAATGTCAGCATCCTTTCAGATGCAGATTACAGTAATACAGAAAATACATTCTCTATGGGACATACCATATGGGAATAAAAATAATAAAACAAGAAAATGGAAAGACTTGTTTTCCTCTAGAGACAAAGAAGCCAGCGATGAGATAAATTAGCCCTGGAAATAGTTGGAACCCTTTTGCTGTGGAACAAAATGAAGACACTGATCACTAATGCAGCAACTGAAGTCTAAACTCAGTTGGGTGCCTTTGCTACTTAAACGGGGAGCAAAGATACCACTGGCTCCCACTGGGGTGTGACCAAAGGGGCAATCTGATCTCGAGTGGGTTGAATCCTTCCTGACAGACAGTGACATCCTCATTTGAAAGGCTGTTTTATATCCAGTGGGCAGGGAGTTGGTTGAATGTGGAGACAGATTAAGGGTCTGTTGTCCTAAACACCATCAATTTACTGTCCCATTGAGGTAAAACTTTTTTTGAGACTCCTGTGAAGAAGTGAGGTGGTGACTCACCTATTCACTTTCAAGAAGCATCTCAGGACTAATATCTAAAAGATGGACCAAAAAAAAAAA
>NW_020955478.1:2479-51324 GCF_003031625.1 Empidonax traillii
AGCAATTATATAGTTTTGCATGCATTTATTCAGATTCCTACATTTTTACATTTTTTATGAAGAGAAAATGGTGAACAACAGATTTCTTATTCAGTAGATGATTACTAGCTTTTTTCTGATTTTTGTTGTTGTTGTTTTTTTGCATTTATTTGAAATACACATCAAAACTGCATTTAAATGGAAACTGGAATTTGGTCATAATTTCACCCTCCTCCTCCTAAAGTAAGGGTAATAAAAGTACTTGAACATGCTGGATACTGAAGAGGAAAATAAGTCTTCAACAGAAAATGAGTTGGTGTGAACAAAGACAGTGCTCATTGTCGCTGGGAAGCTGGAACAGGGGTGCATTTCCAAGAGAGCTTGGCAGTGCTTCTTCCTGGCTGGCAAAGCTGGCTAAAATAGCTCCCAGGTGTTTTTGTTACACCACCCTCAGTCACTGGCCCTTATTTGATGCAGATCAGGGAGATTTTCTGTTGGGTGGGATTTCTGCTGCTGTACCTTGGGCTGAACTGATCCTCTCTGTGGGACATGAGCAGAGCGGCAGCTCTGAAATCAGAGCTCTCTGTGCTGGCACCCTTGAGGATTAAAGGCACACCTTTAAATCATATGCTTTTGGGGGATAAATCAGAGCTGGACTACATAAACAGTTGAATTATGATGACCATGGGGATGGAGAATTCTTTCAAGGGCTTGGGACTGGGTACTCAGGGTGGTAACCTCTTAAACCAGTTGTCCTTCCAGATGTAATCACAGGATCACAGAATTATTTGGATTGAAAGAGACCTTCAAGATCATCTAGTTCCAGCCCCACTTCCATGGCCAGGGCCACTTTCCACTAGACCAGGTTGCTCAGAAGCCCAGGCAACCTGGCCTTGAACACTTCCAAGGGCAAGGCAGCTACAATTCCTCTGGGCAACCTGCCTCATCACCCTCACAGTAAAGAATTTCCTCCTAACATCTAATCTAAATCTCCTGTCTGTTAGTTGAAAACTGTTCCCCATCGTCCTGTCACTATCAGACTGCGTAAAAAATTAGGAATTACTGTTTTTCTATACATGATTCAATATGATCTGTGATGGGATAGAAAAAAGAAAACAACAAGCTACCCTAGAGCATATAATTAAAGTTTTTAGGGGCAGTCCAAAGAAACACTGAAAACTTTGTAGAATTAGGGCAGTAATGCATTTTCAATCACTGCCCTTGATTGAATAAAGTTGCTAAAAGTTAATCAAAATCCTCTGAGAAATAAAGCAATGAGATTTTAATGAACAAATTCTCATGGCAGAAGCTATGCTTTCCTTTATTTGGAGCTCAGTGTGCACCTCTGGGCATGAGTAAAACGAAAACAACGGGCTCCTTCCTCTCACTTTGTTCCGATTACGGATAAAGACACATCTTCACTGAAAGAAGCAAAGCCAGATACCTCAAGGGACATGGGAGGAGACTGAACCAGATGTGGAGTAATACTCTGTGTGCTGGACTCAGAAGCAGATCCAGTTGTCCAAATGGGAATTCAGAAATACAGACATGAGAATATGGAAGGCACAGATTTGCTTCCAGCATACTTGTCAGCTTGTCTGCAATATTAATAAATGCAATTATTTTCCTTAAAAAAAAAGATACCCATGACAAGACAGTTTAAAGTGGTGAAGGAAAGGACAAAAATTAATGGTGTAATTGAAAAGAACAGCAAATTCTTACCTGTTAATGTTGTTTCTACATGCCATCTCCACTGATATATCCAGGCTATTAATGAGTTTCTAGAGTCTGTGCCTTTTTTCAGCATCATCACAGTAATAATAATGTGAAACCTACACACTAACCTATATTGAACTGCAGTTCATTACTGCAGAATAATGCTGAGAAAGGCTTTAATGTCAGCATCCTTTCAGATGCAGATTGCAGTAATACAGAAAATACATTCTCTATGGGACACACCATATGGGAATAAAAATAATAAAACAAGAAAATGGAAAGACTTGTTTTCCTCTAGAGACAAAGAGGCCAGCGATGAGATAAATTAGCCCTGGAAATAGTTGGAACTCTTTTGCTGTGGAACAAAATGAAGACACTGATCACTAACGCAGCAACTGAAGTCTAAACTCAGTTGGGTGCCTTTGCTACTTAAACGGGGAGCAAAGATACCACTGGCTCCCACACTGGGGTGTGACCAAAGGGGCAATCTGCTCTCGAGTGGGTTGAATCCTTCCTGACAGACAGTGGCATCCTCATTTGAAAGGCTGTTTTATATCCAGTGGGCAGGGAGTTGGTTGAATATGGAGACAGATTAAGGGTCTGTTGTCCTAAACACCATCAATTTACTGTCCCATTGAGGTAAAACTTTTTTTGAGACTCCTGTGAAGAAGTGAGGTGGTGACTCACCTATTCACTTTCAAGAAGCATCTCAGGACTAATATCTAAAAGAGGGACCAAAAAAAAAAAAAAAAAAAAAAAAAAAAAAAAAAAAAAAAAAAAAAAAAAAAAAAAAAAAAAAAAAAAAAAAAAAAAAAAAAAAAAAAAAAAAAAAAAAAAAAAAAAAAAAAAAAAAAAAAAAAAAAAAAAAAAAAAAAAAAAAAAAAAAAAAAAAAAAAAAAAAAAAAAAAAGACGAGATGACAGAAAATATGAGGAATCCATCATCAAAAATGTCAGTGGTTAGAAAGTTGGATCACAAGTAAGGAAGATGTAACAGCCTTCAAGGGAGACATTTTTCAGTGGAGAATGTAGCATTTGCTGGTCATGCAGATAAAGGTCTCCTTTTTAGGACCAATATTCTTCTTAGGAATATTAGTATCCTTATGGTTTGAGAGCCTGAAGACACATTCCTTCCCCTGGCCTTCACATTTCAAGTGATCATCAAAGTCTCTGAATATCTCTATAAGGTGACTTCAGTAAATTGCA
The DNA here is from genome assembly GCF_003031625.1 of Empidonax traillii. Classification (NCBI taxonomy): domain Eukaryota; kingdom Metazoa; phylum Chordata; class Aves; order Passeriformes; family Tyrannidae; genus Empidonax; species Empidonax traillii. The sequence goes on from NW_020955478.1 coordinate 5,379, forward strand.
ATATCCAAGCAATCCCCATGTACCATTAAAATGCGGAAATTTTTGCAAATCCTACCTGGAAAGGAGCAGTGTAAGAGTTTTGAGAAGCTGAAACAAGGAAGGGTATTAGTGAAAATTACCTTCTGAACGTACTACTCCTTTTTGTAGTTCTTCACTAACTCCTGCAATCGATGATGGATCTTTAGTAGTCAGGATTCTGGCAAATTTTTATTTCAGGCTGAGACATCTTGTTAATATTAAGGTTAAAACTGATAGGAGGCAAGTGAAAGATGACAGCCAGCAGATGCCTGATCTTAACTGGGTAATTCTAATTTATTCTTGTCTTCCCCTACTAAAAGCCATAAGGGAAACTTAATAAAGTATAGTTCACAGAACATTTTTTATCATTATTTATTGTGAAAAATGTTGGGTTGTGTGTGGTTTTTTTTTTTTTTTTTTTTTTTTTTTTTTTTTTTTTTTTTTTTTTTTTTTTTTTTTTTTTTCTTTTTTAAAATCTCTTTTCTGAATACTTCAGAGTCTGAGTTTTTGCCTACACGGTTTGCAGAAGAAGCATGTCTGAAGCACACACTCATTTACTGGAAGTACTTTATCATGCCCTGCTTAATTCAAAGGAGAAAAAAAAGAGATGATGTTGCAACCACGGTAACAATATTAACAATAGAGTGTATGAGACCTGAAAGGAAATTACTCAGCAAAACATGGTAATAAAAAGAAAAGTCACCATGGATTATCAACTGGGGTATTAAAAAATTATTTGTAATGCTGAGATTATACAGTAATTCTGGCACTGCTAATTGTGCTGATATAATGAACTGTACTTTGGGCAAATGATTTGGGTCAACACGATTTGGGAAATAGGAAAGTGAATGTTAAGAAGACTGAGTAAATGTCCTTCTTCTGCAGAGGGTCAGAGCTATTTAGGAGAACCTTGCAAGGCCTCTGGTAGCAAATATAGACAGCAGCAGGAGATGAGCTCTCAACAACCAAAGGAAACAAGGAAAACATTGTTTGCCCAAAGTTCTTAGTTGTTGTAAAACAGCTCTGAAGAGAAAATATTTGGGAAAAGCTGATGAAATTCTGGAGCTGAGAATTATCTAGACTTGATAATAGTCTAGATAATACTCAGCTAGTAATTGCTCAGTTTATACTGAGTTTATACTGAGTTTATACTCAGTACTCATGTACTGTACTCAGTACTTATGACTGAGTTTATACTTATATACTTATTATATACTTATATGACTGAGTTTATACTCAGTCTAGTTTACACTTAAAAACTTTTAGCACTGGAGTTCCTCAGACTTCTCTATCTCCTCCAGTGCCTAACTGCCTACAAACTGTTTATAAGGAGAGGAGGATCCAGGTGGCTTTGTTCAGCTAGTAGAAGACATTGCTAAAGGGAGACCTAGCTGCTGCCTTTTAACTATTTTAGGTATGAATGATGTTCAGAAGATGGAGTCAGATTGTTCTTGGAGATACTTAGTGGGAGCAATGGACACGAGTTGTGGCAGTGGAAATCCCTACTAGATTTTAGGAGATGAGTTGTTCATAACAAGGATGGTCAGGACTAGAACCAGGATATAAAGATTGCGGCCTCTCCATCCTGGTGGATACTCAAAGTGTAACTGATAAAGCACAAAAGTGACCCAATCTGACTTCAAAGTTAGCCCTGCTTTAAAGCCAGAGATGGACCAGAGACCTTCAGCAATGCCTTCCCATATAAATTATCCTGTGATACTGTATTTTTATGATTAAACTCTTGTGATTAGAAATATTTTTTTTCCTAGTATGTGACTAAATTTCTGCAAAACAAGTCAATTTCTGGAAAACTACTACCTTGTTCTTCTTCACTGTGCTCTTCTCTATAGTTAATAATTTCTTGCTCAGTACAAAGACTGTTCAGGGTTACCTAAGGTAGCACCAGTAAAGTCCAGGCTTCATTCCAAATGGTCACTTCAGGAACTTCTTTTCCTTGAATCAGTCTTGCTGAGAAATAGTGCAAAATAGTATAGGAAAGAGGTTCTCCTAACATAATTGCTAGACTTCCAGGAACCAAACTGCCCTCCATGCTTGTGTCTGAACTGTTCACAGTTACAGTTCGGCCTAGATGGTCACGCTGCAGAAAAACCCTTGAGCTATATAAAGTGCCTGCTACATCAGCAGCACAGAATTATTGCATTATCCCCAGACAAGGTGCAGCAATTTGAGCTGTCCCCTCTTTTCCCTCACTCTGCAAAGTGACTATCCAGGTTGAGCTAAATGCACTGCCCACTGGAAGGGAAGCTGTTGTGGCTGATTAGGTGTGCAGGATCTGAGCTCAGGGTGATGCCAGAGATATAACTCAACTCTTCAGTGAAAACAAACTTTCAATCTAAAATAAGCGTTCAGACTCCTAGCAGCCTTTTAGTGGAAGGTATCCCTGCTCATGGCAAGGGGTTGGAACTAGATGATCCTTAAGGCTGCTTCCAAACCATACCGTTCTGGGATTCCATGAAAGCCTGGGAACAACTTATATGAAACTGCACATGACTTTCTATGCCAGCTGCTTGTGCAAGGGATTTATGGACTGCAATATGCCATGGAATCAGAGCACCTCATAGGTTTCCCTATAGACAGAGGGGTGGATTATGACTACACTTTCTGAGCAACATATCTGTTCTTTCAAGACATCACCATTTCTGAAATAAAAACAAACCGGCTTTTCAAGAGACATTTCCCCTTTTCTAAGAACACAGCAAATGTCTTGGTCGAATTGTGCTTTGACAGTTTTGGATTTACAAACATCAGAAGTAAATTCTGATTATTTATTTTGGATAAATAATGAACAGGAAAAAAATTGCTGATGTTGACCTTCATTGGGAAAGTTTATTTAATGGGCCCCATAAAATCTTCTATTGATGGCAGGTTCATAAAGTCCATATTGACTTCAGCTAAAGGCTATAACTTCTATCAATACTGTCAACAATTAATATCAACTCATAAAGGTATCCTGTAAACTGAGTCATAGCATTATGTTATTTTACATTGCCATTAGCAAAATTTCATGTCTTCTTGCAAACACTTCTCCTATAAATCTGGATTTTCTCAAAATAGCCTGTGTGATAGCTAGCAGCCCTGAGTAACACTGCTTATATGCAGAGGAAGGAAATACAGAGCAACCTCTTTGTTTCCCAGATAAAGATTCTGAGAGGATCTCAAGCTTCATTTGCTCTAACAGCAGGTCCCAGGCTGTGAGTGTTTTGTGCACAAAGGGTTCTCACACCTTTATCACTGCTAAGCAATTACACTAAGAAAACACTCAAATTTTGTGTACAGTTAAGACTTTTCCTTAATCCTTCTATTCTTCTTCCCTTGCAACCTTTGTTTGGATATGTTTTATACTACCCATTCAACCTCAATCCCTATATTGAAATAATATGTTCTGCACAAGTTTTTCTGACCTGAACCTGGCTCATGTCCATGACATATTCCCAGGGAACTCTAAGCATCAGATGAAGCTCATCAGCAGCTCAGTTTGGATTGTAATATTTTCCCTCAAGTCCCATCATGTCTTTTTTGTCAATATTAACAATACAATTACATACTGGATACCATACTGATTTAGATTTTATTTGTGCTATACAGATTTTGTATTTTTGGGTATGATATAGCTTTTCTCATCCAAAACACCCAACACCTAAGACTGCAAATGCCTATGGCCCAAAGAAACTTATTCCACATTTGTACGGCACTGTATGTTCTCCACCTTCCATATTTCCCTTTTTCAAATTTTTATGAAATGATGGTTCAATGACTGGTTAGTGAGTCACTAAATTTAAGGGAAGAGGAGTTCAAGGTTGTCTCTTTCGTGACATGAGTATTACTGCCTCTGTGATTGCTTTCAGAAAAGCCTTTCAAAGGCATGTGAAGTTGTTAGTGTTGTTACAAATTTCATTTGTAAGTGATCTGTAGGTACAAAGCTGCATTTGCAAATGTAGAGATAGCATTACAGAAACCAGTGAAAAAGACACCAGCAGATAATGCAATTCTTGTCTCTTAAGACCAAAAAAACCCTAACCTCAAAACTAAAATTCTGTATTATTTTGTTTTTCTGAGTAGGCATAGAAAGAAAAATGTATGGGACACAGCTGCTCACACACCACTATGGAAAGCACAAGAGAGAGTTTTAGATAGAGAAGAATGGAATGGAAGCTCAAGCTTTTGGCTGTTTTCTAGTGAGTATGCAAAACTCTAATTGATCCTGATGATCCCTCTGATTTTTCATCAAAACACAAGGATCAGAAGGAAGACAATAAAACCTAGCACTGTGTGCCTGCCTGTAAGATATTACACTAAGAAACTTAAAAAAAATGGTAAAGATAATTTAAAAAGATTCATCTGTACATTCTTTAAACAGAAGGCCATTTATCTTTGAACTCTGCCTAATACATCATTATCTCTGAGCAGAAACTTAATAAGCTTCTACTGTAATTTTGTTGGAGTTAAACATAAAATCATGTGGGTGGTATATGTCTCACCATGTCATGGCTTCCAGAGGAAAACTTATCATCATTTGTCACTTTAATACTGTGGCAAAAAGCATGAAAAGAACAAGCGATACAGTCATTTCACATCAGCTTTCTGTGCCGAGCTCAAGGGCCTGATAACTTGTATGCAGCAGCTATATTAAGAAGCAGACTGTACTATAATTGAATTAAAGGTGCAAAGGCATATAGGGCTGGATGAACCACTGGGTCAAGCTGCAATTGAATCAAAATCCTCTCTCCTTCCTACACTGCTTGGCAGAAGTGCTGACCAAAATGTTCACAGACCTACAAAACGCACACAGGAATCCCCACAACCGGGGACACAAAGTTACAGAGATAAAAAATATCAGTGACCTTCAGCTTTTATTTTGCACAAAGAAAAAGGCTTCTAAAAATATTTTGCTGTTGTTTTCCTTCAGAGAGCAGTCAGCCCATTTACATAAATGAAATGGCTCCTGTCAAGGAATCAGCAAGCAAAAGAAGGAAATTATCTGCTCCGAAAATCTGTAGCAAAGATAAGAGTAGCATTAGCCAGGGGAGGGGAGATTTAAATGCTTTTTGGTTACTGCAAAAAGCAGAGAGAGTATTACAGCTACTTAATGATCTCTATTGCTGTGATAAATAAGTAGGAGCTTCTCCAGCAGTTCATTAACAAACACTCTGTAGGACAGTACAAAAGGCCATGATATGGTGTTGTTAAAAGAGTGTTTTTATCGAGTCTGATAAAAAAAAAACCCAACACAAAACCTAAGGAGGATTAAGGTGGAGTGGTAAAAAGAATTATTCCTGGTAGAGCTCAAGGCTGACACTGCATTTGCTGTCACCACTTACCAGTTTCAGTATTCTCATGCTCTGTGTCAGTGAGGGTGAGGTTGGAGTTGGCCCGACTCGACAAGCAGGAACTGCGTCCGGACTTGGTGTTGCGTCCCCAGAGCCTCACTGGGTGCTCAGGTGACATGACCACGTCTGCCTCTGTGTCGGCATCTGATCCGGCGCTGATGGAGTAGCCACAGTGAGGCAGCCCGATATCGGTCCGGTACAAAGTTCCATGTGTGGGTGTCACATCTTCAAGACCCAGTTCTCGCAAAGAAAAGTTGGCTCCTGTGAGAAAACACATGAGCTTGGTTATTCATTATTAGGGCACAGTTCTATCTAGCACAAGTCAATGGCAGAAACGTTCATCCTCTGTCTTCCTGTGGGGCACAGCAGCTCGCGAGTCCTGACATCACATCAAAGAGTCCCCGCTTCTGTGGTCTTGCTTAGTCTGAGACCAAGTGATCATAGGCTCATACAGTTATTAAGGTTAGAAAAGATGTTTTAAGATCATCAAGTCCAATCATTACCCAGCACTTCCAAGTCCGACACTAGACCAGTCTCTACACTTTTATTTAATATTTCCAGACACTAGACCACATCTACACTTTTATTTAATATTTCCAGAGACAGTGATTCTACCACTTTTGTGGGCAGCCTGTTGCAATCCTTGACCAACTTCTGAGTGAAGATATTTTTCCTAATATCCAATCTCAGTCTTGCCTGGTGTCACTTCAGGCCAATTCCTGTTGTGCTATTGCCTGTTACTTGGGAGATGAGACTGGCTCCCACCTCACAACAACCTCCTTTCTCATATGCCAGGACCAAAAAGCATCTGGATTCCTGCTTTGTGAACCTGACAAAATCTCAGAGCATGTTAAATGAAATCATCAAATTTGAAAGCAAAGACGGATGTAGAAATGGTGGACCTCTTTAGGAGAGGCAAAAAGTAATCTTCTTGGGAGAAAAGCAAAATGAGGCGTGCAATGATCAAAAGTCCTACCATACACCTGGCAACTTCACTACAATAGGCAATTTGAGTGAGTTCTGCTCATTGAAATCCCTGAAATTACATACTGGGGATTTAAATTTCCTCTGGCGATTTCACTTTCCCGTTGATGACCACTCACACCTTGACTCAGTTTAGCTATTCATTCTGATACAGTCACAGCAGAGGTTATTTGGCTGCAAATAGATGCAATTGTTTAGCTGACTAAAAATACAACCTGAAAAGTGACTCTTGACTTCATGACTGGTTACCTGCAGAGCTTCAAAATCCGACTGAATTGACGTGAATGAGGCTTCAAATATTAGCACACTTTGTTTGGAAAGTTGCACAAGGAGGCTGGGGATTTTAATCCACATTTATTTATTAATGCCTGCATTTATTTTTTCAACCCTGAATGTCTTGAAAAGATTTTGGCTGTCCATGAGTGCCTTTAGCCGTACAGTGCATTATACAGCTCAATGCATCCCTGCTTCTGTTATGCTGTGCTTTGACTGGATGAAGGAACTGAGCAGTGTTTGCAGCTCAGACATATTTTAACAAGATAAATCTGAATGAACAATCCCCAGGAAAGTTCAGGTACAAACCTACCTGTGAACACCAAAGTTCTTATCCACTCATTACTGAAATCAGTTCATGGCATCTCAATGTTGTATCCAAAACTGAATTATCATTTTGTCCTTTCTCAAGACCCCACAATCATGGGGTTCTCCTCACATTTCCACTTGTTGATGTTAAATAGCATGTAGTGGAAAATGTGTATCCAACAGAAATAATCAGATTTCTACTTTCCAAGAGTATGGTTTTGCACATGTGGAAACACCCTGGGCTTGTCCTTGAACCCTGCTGCTTAGGGAAAGTCTCTTGTATTAGAGCACACGTATCAGAAGACAGCTGGCCTAAACTAGATGCTATTTTACTACATTTTTTCATTCAGTTGACTTTGCAGCTCTCAGTGAACAAAGAGCAGATACTTGAACAAAAGGTAAATAATGAGACTGGACAACATTTTCATGTAGAGCTCAGAGAAGAAACTGTTTGATGGCAGGCTGTAACTCTGGTTCAGTTGGTCACAGATCTGCAGCCGACAACACTCAAAGTTCATAAAGCATTCATGAACTTCACACCTTTTTAATTGACCAAACAAGATTAAAGCTTTCAGACAGAGTGGACAGAAAGGTGGCTTAGGGCTCACACCTCTGTCCAACCCTTGGGCTTTGCTTGGGAAGCATCATGCAAGCTTGTGGCAAAGTAATCCATTTAACTTGATTGCAAAGTGGTTTGTGAGAGTGTCCTCTATGACTTCATTGCATGAGGTAGCAAATAACTTGACCTAAGTTGTAAACACAAGGAAGCAGTATCACCACAGAGACCTTGCTCTTCTCTTCCAGTTTTGACATATGGGCAAGGCTGGGATAATTTTTAAACCATCCTTTTCAGAGGACTGGAAAACATCTTTTGGTTTTGCCTGTGTGTCTGAGTCACTGACTGAGAGTTCTACCTTCCCCTGAAACAAGCCACACTCAGCATCATCAGGCACATCAACATGCAGCATGACTGATGCTATCCAGTAACAGCAGCTCATAAATTATGAAAAATGACTGCTACAATTAACTGAAAATCAAATTTATTTGCAATAAACAGCAGCAGATGCATTGATTTTCATATTCTATGCTCACTGTTGCCTTTTAAGCTGGAAGAACTCAAGTCAATAAGGGGAAGATAATAAATATCTAAGACTTTTTAATTCAGATCTGGTCTATTTTCTCCTGTGCTGACTTGCACATTTGCTGGCACTCACTCTAGCTAAAACCATTTAAATGCTGACTTGTTTATTTACTGAATTTATTTGGTCTATTCGAAATGTTTCCCTCCTCTGCCTTCCAAACCAATGCATGAGAGAAATTCACTTTGCCTTGTTGATGTTGAGCAGGCTAATAAGGCTTGGTTTCAGTTGGCAGGAGGCCAAGCAACATCACAAAGTGAGGTCCATTCATGGCTTACTGCCAGTGGAAAACGTGGCCCAGAAAGTCTGGGGTTATTGTTACTCTTCAGGCCAGTTTAGGGATTCTCAGGATAAACTAGGAAAAAGCTTGAAACTGAAAAATCTGTGAGTGTTATATCAGAAATAGAACTGATGCCCGGATGTGGTTAATCTAGACTTCTCAATTAATTTCAGCCACTTTGACCAATTATTGTTACTATTTCTCAGTACGCTCCAAAATTTTCCTATGAATTTGTATGAATTTGTGTCTATAAAATTTATACTCCCTTTTCAAGAAAAGTAACCTTTTGTGGGCTTCTTAGGAGAAGTCTGTGGACCTGCATGGCCTCATAGACCCTCAAGTTGAAAACCGCTGACCTGGACTAATTCAAATCTATCCTGCATGGTGAATATATTGTATGAAGTGAGCAAACTCAATGACCTAAAGTTTCCTTTTCTTTATAACATCGCAGATTCCTGAGAGAGGATGAAGTACTTCAGTGTTGCTAAGAGGGAAAGTGCTTTTATGATGTCGCAGTACTATTTACAACACCTATTGGCTCTTTTGTTGATTATTTTATGTTGCAGCTATCCTGAAATACAAACACCAAAGCCATGTACACAAAGATACTTCTACAAATCATTTTGCTTGTGCGTGCCTTGAAGACGTGTCTTCTACCAAAACCACAAGTGCATGATGTTTAAGGAGTGAAATTAAGCAGCCCCCAAGTTAAAAGAGTGCAACTATATGCATTCCCTTTGGGGAATCAGCTCCTCCAAATTGCAGAGGATGTGTTCAGAGCACTCTGGTTTGGCTAGTTTATGTTAATTTTTTGGAATGCTGCCTAGTCTATTTGACTCACTTTTCCATTTTGTGCTTTTCTTGATAGACTTCTAAAAATAATTTATGTGAAGTCCTGCTTGGCTTCTGAACTACAACACTTGTGCCTCTACAGAAAAATGAAGACAAGACATAGCAGGGGCCAGAAATCTACCTCAGATAGGTAACAGCAGCAGTGAAAATGTAACTGCACTGACTTTAGATAGCAAAAAAAAGAGAGAATATCTGGAATCTCTATTAGAACTGTGGTGCCCATGGTGACCCCTGAAACTCCACATATTCACAGAGACCGTGACCCAGATGCACATAATGGGCTCCTGTAACTCCTAAAAGTTGTTCCTTACTCCTCTGATATTGGAGCATGTCCCCAAGTCAAACCTAAAGCCTGCAGGCCATGTACAATGCCAGGGGTGGTTCATCCCATCTGGAGCTCAGATGCCTTCCTTCTTCCAGGCTTCTTGAGTTTTGCTGTAGATTAGATGGACACTGTGGACAGTGGCACTCTCCTCTCACTGTCTTCTGCCTCAACCTCCTTGTTGACTTCCTTCATGACAGAACAGGCACAGGACATAGCGAAAGTTCTCCTGAGCAGGCAAGAGCTTTCCACACCATGTCAGTACTGTACAGCACGTGCACGGGGGGGTCTAGTCTCATGGTGGGAAGTGGCAAAGTGCTGTTGGAGGCAGAAAGACTAAGACACAGAAAATGTGTCTTAGTAACTGCAAATGATCATGGGATACGGGTATGCCAGTTAAGGACACTGCTCTGCACTCAGTGTCTGTGCAAGACAATGAAGATGATCCTTGCTGCTGTCTTTGAATCTCTCCATCTTGCTTTCAGCCTCAGAGTCCTTCAAAGGTAGCCTCCCACCCAGCCCCAGCTCTCAGCTGATTCACTCACTCTGCTTACAGCTCCATCTGCTGAAAAGTACCCACCTGCTCGGCAGAATTCATCGGCCTCCTGGTGCACCATGTCTTTGACCCGATTGCTGTAGGTCAACCTGGAATCCTGATCATAAGCCTTCAGGGTCTCGCTGGAGCTGTAGGACTTCTGGGGTACCTTGCTGTCCTCACTCTCAGCTGAAGAGCTCGTGTAGCGACGCTCAGTGTCGCGGCGCCGAGTCAGAGACCGATACGGTTTCCTCTCTTTTACATCCATGGCACCCTTATCTGAGTATTCAACATTAAAATAGTGACGTCTGTGTGGTGGTCAGATTGGAATAACCTGAAGAAAAAAAGAATAAAAGAAATTTATGCCTTTGGGCACTCAATGGCTAATTTGCCTTCTTTATACATTCTTGCATTGAAGAAAAGAGATGTTACTCAATGGGTCACAGGAAAACCCTCTTAGAACAATTACTAATAAAAAGAAAGTTTTAATTACGTGTGACTCATTTAATGATTGCCACTGCTAACAGGACACATACATGCAGCAACCTGCATCTGTCTGAACTGGGAATACACTTGGGAATTTGAAACTGATTGCGGTATTTTGTGTCTTTTTTTCCATGGGAAGTGATTCAGACTCCTCCAGGAGGCATGTATTCATCAGTTACCTAATCTCTTGGAAATCAGGTAATGTTGAACTATCTCTATTTGGGTATCCAGAGTACTTTGGAAAAATGCTGTCCTGTGATTTTAAAAGTATTTTGTTAGATTGTGAGGTTAGAAGGGATGAACGAAAGACTGAGACAGTGTAAAAAGGCAACTGGGAAGGGGGAGGGAGAAAAGAAGAATGAAGGGCTGAGATAGGGATGGAAAATGGACAAAAATGTCGTCCTATTCAGAGGGCTCATCTTTACTCAGCTGGAAATATATTAGAACTTAAGCAGAGCTGAGAAAGTGTAAATAAATGATAGTGCCCTGCTTCACGTAACAACATGGGCTGGAATTTATGCCTGTTGGAAAACTAATGTATATATGCAATGCTATGCAAGCATACATATCTGCACACAGAGAAAACAGATAACAGAAATAAAACACCTTAAAAGTACATTTTTCAAAATAATTAATAAATGGTATTTTCACTTCAAGTTTATTAAATGCAACATAAAAAAAAAAGTCAATTACTTGCATCAAGGTAGTAAAATATGTTTTTTAATATCTAAATTGGTTTCTGAGGAAAAAAAATTATAAAATCCACAAACTAAACATTGAAAATCTGTAATTATGAGATGAGCTTCTCAGGAACCAAGTCCTCCTGACTGCTAAGGAACAGAAGTCGAGTCTCTAACTGCCACCCCAGAATACTGTTCTTTACCAACAGAATTTAAAAACATAAAGAGGTTCAGAAAGCACTATCAGTTCTTGGTCTTTTTCATAGGAAATACATATGGAAATGTATGGCAAGGACTGAATCACATTCCTGTGTCATTTCTCTCTTGAAAGTCTAAACCCTGAATGTACTAATGAAATCTTACTCCTCCATGACTCAGACCCCAGCCCTGTTTCAGGTGTTGTGCCCCAGATTTCAGAGAATTATAGAATCCTAGAAGGGTTTGGGTTGGAAGGACCCTTCAAAGATCATTTAGCTTCAGCCCCCCTGACACCGGCAGGGACACCTTCCACTAGACCAGGTTGCTCTAAGATCTACCCAACCTGGCCTTGAACACTTCCAGGGATGGGGCAGCCACAGCTTCTCTGAACAACCTGTGCCAGTGCCTCACCACCCTCACAGTAAAGAATTTCTTTCTAATATCTAATCTACACCTGCCCTCACACAGCTATGGTGCAGTAGCTGAGGGTGGATATGCTGTGAGCTTTGTAGATTGGTTTAAAGGTGTCATGTGGCATTTGTGGGTTTCAAAACTATGAGTGTATGAAGGATGGAAGACTCCTGGCACAGGTTCTGAAAACCTACAAACCATAATACTAAGGCTGAAGCCTGAAGACAACATTATATTAGTAACTCCTTAGTTGCCCAAGTGTCTGACACAAGCACAACTAAAAAAATACTGGAATTGAAGAGAGATATACTTGCAGTTGGGCAAAGCAAAGCAGGACTCTTGGAACTTTCAAGGGGAAAAACCATGACACACTCCTATTTCTGCAATTCTGATTTTGCTAAAACTGCTAATTGGGTTTTAGTCCCTTTAACCTCCAAAATGAACTTTTCAATGGCAGACCTCAATTCCAACACCTTGTACAGTTCCTGCCGGATTCTTTCCTGGAAACTAAGACACTACTATATTATTAAAACAAACAAACAAACAAACAAACAAACAAACATCCACTTCATTTTCTTCCAGTCTATTCCACTGATGGTGGTAGACCAAGTTCACACTTTCTAGTTGTCAGCAAAATACATAGAAACTATCAAACACTGATGGGAGGCTGAGGGTAAAAGGAGTGTCTTATAACTGAGATTTACTTAAATCATTCCCAGAGATCTGAGCACCACTTTGATTATGTTTTAATATATTTTTAATATGGTTTTTATTTAATATGTTTTTAAACACACTGAACTCAGTGACTTAAATTCAGTCATGTAAATTCAACACAGTGAATGCAAATGGGATTACTCACCGGTCAAAACTGACACATGTTAAATGTTTTGCAGTCCAAATATGCAAAAAGTAAGGCCTAATGTAGAAGCTCTAGTGAAGGAAATTGTGTTATGCTAAGGAGCAGTAGTAGAGATCTACCAAACATTCATAGATATTTTTTTTGCACTGAATCAAACATATTGGTGTTTTCACACTGGAGAGATCTAAAAGAAATAGAGCATCTGATTGCTTTTCAGTGCACTGTCTTCTTCCCTTAAAAAAAAAAAATGCTCTTTTTTGGCTTGAAAAATTGTGACTTTTTTTTGCACTTGTTACTGAATCAGTTTGTCTACTTTATAGCATCTTTTTTTGTGTGAAATCCTTGGAAGGACCAGGTTTGTTATACTTTTGAATAAAACACCTTAAAACAGGCTCCATCACAACAGCCCTATATCTGTAAAAATGAACATTGAAATTGTGGTTTATTGTTATGGGGGATGGAGACAGTAAAATGGGAGTGAGAAGCAGTTACTCTGTAAGAAAGAAATGAGGAAAGGTGGCTTCTATCTGCTTCTGAGCATTGTAGCAATTCCTACGGAGGGTTAGTCATTTAAAACCCCTCTACCAGGAGAGGCATGTGTGCCAAGATAACCTTTCTGCACAGTTAGAGCCACAAGCTACAAACAGGGTCTGTAATTACCATTAGTAACCTTGCAACTTAGGAAATGACAAAAAAACATCAGGAAATTGACTGAATTCCCACCAGATGAAGGGTTTTCTTTTATAAAGAAAGGTGCTGAAAAACTGAAATTCCTCCTACAGTTCATCAAACATAGCCCTGTAAATTTGCACCATCCACAGGCACATTCCTCTGTAACAGTGTTTCTATTCCCAGTTCATTCATATCTTTATAAATTTAGCTCTTCTCAACTTTTTATTTCTCTCTCCCTCACCACTTGGTGTGACTTTCTAACTAGAAAGGTCACCTCCCAAAAACATAATTAGGTGGGGTTGTTTTTTTTTGTTTTGTTTGTTTGTTTGTTTGTTTGTTTTTTTAAAGAAAAGGAGCTGTTGCATTCAACTGACTTAAGAAAGTTGCCCCAGCACCTCTCCATGGACATGCAGTTCTTGTCACCTGAGTTTTATGGCCCAATTCCCAGACGGTTTAGATACCTTACTTTCAATGGTGGTGTGTTGTCAGGGAATTTGCCTCATAATGTTTCTGTGACAGATTATTATTTTTTATCTGCTACTTCTTGTGCCTAGATCTCACTTCTGCTACAATTTCATCTGTGCCATCAACACCTCACATTTTTCCTGGCTTCTCTGGCCCATGACGAATACAAAGAATCACTCTCATCTCAGTTACATACTCAACCACCAGTTTCTTTCCGTGTTTCACTCATGATTACTCCTCATAATTTTAAAAGCTTCCATAAACTTGCCGGACTAGATGTAAAAAAGCAAGGCTTCTAATAATGTTCCTTTTGATCCCTGTGCTCCTTTTCCCTCCATAGAAGCACAAAACCCTCCTGCTCTGAACCATTTCTATTTGGAAAGGGCTTTCTTGTCCTGTAATAACTGGGGTACAGTTCATAACAGAAACATCCTTCAAGCTTTACTTATTCTATTCAGAAAAATCCCACTTATCCTGGAAAGGGTTACTCACATGTAAAGACCTATAAAATCAGACTCCTCAAAAAAGTTATAATTTTCAGAGGTGTGGGACTCTTCTCACATCCTTGCATATATGTCAAGGAATGGAACAAAAAAGTCAACTTTCTGGTTCTGGTGTGGTAGTGCAGCAAACGCAAGGCTTATTTGCAGTTCTTTGTGTTCTGCTTTTGCTTTGGTTGGCTCCCAAATAATCCTTTTTATGATGTTTTGTCCTTTATATCTATCCTCCTTATTCTCAGTTCTGTTGCTTTTTGTTGCTTTTTGGAGCTTTGATTAACCACACCGGCTTTGTGCTGCAGAATCGCACTCAATGAATGGCAAGGGGGATGATTTATTTTCTGAGTCACTGCTCAAAAGACGAACTTGCATCAATCAAAAACCAGACAAGAGAGTGTGACACCACAAAGCGATATGCTAGGAGGCGCTTACAGCAAAAAGGACAGGTGGTCTTTGATAGCTGACTCACATTGCAGGTCACTAATCACAGAGATTAGCAGCAAGGTGATAGACAGTGCCTGTTCTGGAAGGCAGCATGTCATATCATCCAATTTTCTGTCAAAATGTGAGGGTTTATATAGTAGAGATAGCTTTATGTGTTTCCCATATAGTTACGGTAACAGGGTGATGAGAAAACTGGAAGAGTGAAATATCTTGACTCCATGAAAATGTGAGCATGAATGCTGGTGGGTTGATTCCACCCTCCACCTTTGTGCTGGAAGAAGCAAAGTGACTACCCATACACATCTGTTTTCCTCTGCAAGACTGCCTATGCAAAAATAGCTTCATCTTACTTGGTAGGACCTGCTTTTTGTCTTTTTAAACTAGATTTTCTCATGTCATTGCTTAGAGCAATATTTTTCTGTATTTTTTATTGCTACTGCCGCCCTTTGTAGAATGAGCAAAGCCATAGAATACTGAGAGGCAGGTGAGTTTTATTTTCCATCCTTCCAGCTCCACAAATCAAAACATTAACTAAGACCTAATGCTGGTAAGTAGTGAGCAAGTATTGTTTCCTTCACTTTACAGAGGAAGAGATGAGCCATGGAAAGTTGATGTGAATTGCTGAAGGTGGTACAAGAAGAAAGCAACACAACTGAGAGCAGACTCTTGATCTCCCAGGCTGAGTCTGATGCTGAGCCCTGGGTTTTTTAGAGAACCAAGTCATAAGCACAGTAGAATACTTAAATAAAAAAATCTTGGCCAATGCGCATCTGAAATCTTCGTCAGAGAAGAGCAGCATGAACCTCAGGTATTATTAACAAGATTCCCTTTCATGTTTGGATAGTGTCCTTCAGTCTGAAGGACTGTGGAGCATGTACAATTGCAGTTGTGTCTGACCAGTGAAATCCCATGGTGAATGATGAAAACCCCACTCAGAGTCAAAAGAGAAACAGATTTTCACCTCGCTGTATAATAATCTGAAGGTACCGACAGATACTGGGGCCAGACCAGCAATGTTATTTGGGAAATTAAACTCAGGATTTTAAGCTGCAACCAAAGAAGTTGTGAGTTCAGATGATAAAATGACTTTGTGTCTGTGGTTATTAATATCCTAGGCCAAGTTAGGTCATCACCTGGTGTTTTACATTCTATTTGAAAGAGTGCAGTCCACTGTGACAGTCCCACTGCACTTCAATGAGGATGCAAGTGACTGGTTGGAGGCTCCATATTCTAATTCCATAGAATCATAGAAAGTCTTGTGTTGGAAGGGACCTTAAGGATTATCTAGTTCCATGCCCTCTGCCATAGGCAGGGACACCTCCCACTAGTTCATGTTGCTTGGAGCCACATCCAGCCCGACCTTGACAAAACCTGGCCTTCTTTACACAAAATGTTGAATCTGGGAAGTCTCATTTGATCATCTGCATTTGTCCAGAATTATCTGTGATATTGCCTCCCATTCCACACCTGGTCTAAAGCACAAAACTGGCATAAATGTGAATGTTATGATGCATTCAGCAAATGCTTAGGCATGTGCTCAGGGGTGATTCAAATCGAGTCTGTATTGCCCAGTGATCAGAGTCAGCAACGATCTGATTTTAATAAATACATGACCATGACTTAAACAGTGTAGTGCCATTTACCATGTTTCTGGGAAGTTCTTCTACAGCATAAAGGACTCCTGTGTTTTTTATTAAACTTTTAAGCTTCAGATTTATAACAGAGGTTCAAATCCCACAAGGTCTTTGTATGAAATAAATTAAGCTATAGGTACAACACATTTTTGGCAAAGGCTTTGGAAAGAAGCAGGCACAACAGAGGAGAAGGAACAGTTGAATTAATACTGCTTGGCTTCAACCCAATGCTCAAAGAAAGTAACCAAACCTCCCTTTTCTAGTCGTAACCACTAAGCCTTTCTTCAGCTTGCTAGGCACTTGGTAATGTCCTGTCCAAAAGATGTGGTTTGTGACCTTTTTGTGAATAAATCCAAAACTGCAAGGAGCTGGAGGCCCAGGAAAACCTGAAACAGTAGTGAAGATTTGAAATATGGTGGGAAACCATGAAGGAGGCTGGAATGCAATTATCTCAGTTATTTCTGGTTTGCAAACCCCTAAGTCTTCTCTCATTTAACCTGTGCTAGGGGAAGATTTTGGAGCTGGAAATTAACAAAGCTTTGGAATAGTTTTTGACTAGTATAAGCAGTTTGCAGCTGTAATCATCAGAACCCTACTCCATGTTCCAGTAAAATAGAAATTATTTTTGAAACAATCTTAGTTTTATGCTGAAACTCTCATTATGAGTCTTTTAGCCATTCTTGGATGAAGTGGGTTTTCTTCAGAACCTCAGTTTAACAGATAATGCATAAAGGTATTTAAATAATAAATACCCTAAGAGAGACAGCCCTGACCATGTA
This sequence comes from Empidonax traillii, assembly GCF_003031625.1. NCBI lineage: Eukaryota > Metazoa > Chordata > Aves > Passeriformes > Tyrannidae > Empidonax > Empidonax traillii. The sequence goes on from NW_020955478.1 coordinate 22,564, forward strand.
GACTGTTTCAGGTTCAGCCTGGAAATTTTTTCTAATTCACTATGTCAGACTCAAGGTTTGTGTGTATGGTGTGCCCATCATCCAAAGCCTGTGTGAAATCAGCCTGTTTATCAGCAAATCTCAGAGTGAGAAAGAACTAGTTACACAGAATGTAGGTAGTCACTCAAAGCCTTCCCATTCTTCCTCTATCATGCACTATTTCCTAATTTGGGCTCTTACCTGGGATACAGAAGGCTAAAATTTGAATCCTTAATCTGAATCAGACAGGATGTAGTTTTGAATATGTCTCAGGCATCCTAGGTGAAAGCCCTCGGCAGATGTTTCCTCCATCTGCTTGAGAGAATCTTTCCTTTTTCTTGCAGAAAAGAAAAGAGACTGGAGGTTTTTTTTGGTGTTTTGTTTTGTGGTTTTTTGTTTGTTTGTTTGTTTTTGTTTGGTTTGGTTCTGTTTTTTGTCTTGTTTGGTAAAACAAGAAAATATATTTGGTAATTTCTAGTCATAGAACTGTAGAATGGATACTATCACAACAAAGAAGGTGTCTTTGTGTTTGAAGGGACATTAAAGATCCTCAGGTTTCAAAAACACCTGCAAGGAGCAGTGACATTGGCCTTGAACACCTCCAGGGGTGGGGCACCTACAGTTTCCCTTGGCAACTTATGCCAGTCTCTCATCTCCTAGACAGTAAGAAAAGGTTGGTAAAGGGCTTGCTCAGGGTGCTAAGCTTTGTACACACTCTTGGGTAAGCTTTATGTCTAATTCTCAGTGTTCTGTTGTGGCCCATGGGAAACCTTTGTAATAAAATGGTGACCCATATGAAAATGTGGCAAGAATCCCAAAACAATTACCGTGCACATCTCGTGCCATTCAACCTCTTTATTCCATAAATAGGTAATTCCATAACAAGTGAATTGCCACACGTAGATGTACTATCTCTGTATCCCTGCTTTTCTTCCCATAAACTGAACAGGGAAACTATCCATTTTATTACCCCTGTATGGACTGGGGTGAATTTGGAAGAGAAGAAGGAGAAAGTAGTTGTGAATGGTGATTTAACTATTAAGGGTTGCCCTTCCCCTCCATACGCTTCAAGAAATTTCTTTGCAGGACCACTGGGTTTGGCAGTCCTTCATGAACCTGTCCTCTGAGAGTTTGCCTAATCCCCTTTGACTCTTAAATACTTTTGGCCTTTGCAACACCTATGAATAGTCCTTTAAAGTTGCTGTTTACAGTCTTGTCTTTCATGGGGATATTGATGAGCCCTCAGCCTTTTCCATAAGAAGAAAGCTCTCAGATGTAACTTATTTTTTACTATTACACACTATTTCTGTTCCCACAGAAGATAATTAAATGGAGGCTCTTTTAGGAAAGGCCTTTTCTCCCTGTGGCCACTACCACAGGCTCTAACCCTGCCTTTAAAAACATTGACACAATCAGCTGCAGGAAAACTAAGAGAAAACTGTTGGTAGATAAAGTTTAAAGAGTGAAGCTTGCCATGTATCTGTATCCCTGAGTAAAAGTATCACGTTGGTGTGCACCATCTGTGTGAAAACAGGGTTCAGAGCATCTCCTGTTCTACAGCCTTTTGATGCAGCCTGGGGTCTGAGCCCCTCACAGGGTGACAGCTTGAATTCAAGGAGAAGTAATGTAAAACTTGCAAGATCTGAATTTCTCCCCTCCCTCCCCTTTCACTGGTTTGGCTGTGAAAACAGTAGAATAATAGTTTATGCTTGCATTGGCTTTCACTACTGCTATCGAATGGCAGGGGATGTCATAGGCTCAGCTGAATTTGGAGGAATATACTCAGCTATGCTCAAAAGGTATTTCTAGGAACAGATTTATTTTGTATCTGCCTATTTATTAACACTATTTATAGAGACACTCTGCAAAAGAGTATGATGGAAAACTTCATGCAGCAGAGGGAAGCTCTCACCTAACAAGGCAGGACACACAGCACAGGGAAAAAAGTATTACCATCCTTCTTCTGCAGCAAAGTCAACTATCTTATTCAGTTCGTTCGATTCAAGTAACTAACACACAAAACTCCTGCAGGATTAGTCGCAAGGCCAACCTGTTCTTGTCTTACTACAGTATCATGTTAAAAATTGTCCCTTCTCTTGTCACAGACGTTGTAGTATTGGGTGGTCTGTCCTTGCTTTCGTTCAGCAGGGAGAGAAACCAACCTGTTTTCTTCTTCTGATAAAATCCCCCAAAGGGTCAAACTTCAAACTAAGGTTATTAAAATAGGAGTTATCTGAAAAAAGACTGCAAAGGCCTATGAATTGATTTAGTTTAGGACTTCCATGTAAGATAATCAGAGTGCATTGAGAGATGCTAAGGATTGATTAATCAGTGTAACCCCTACTGTGTCCAGAGCTTAACTTTCAATGACACATCAAGCTTATGCAGTAGGAAGGATATTTTTCTTAGGTAAAATGCCTATGAAGGAAAAATCGAGAGATAAAAATAGTAAATTAGAAAAAGAAAATGATGGGTTTTTTCTGAAACAAAGGGAGAAACCTTAGAGCACCTCCCAGTATCTAAAGGGGCTACAAGAGAGCTGGGGAGGGGCTTTTGACAAGGATAAGTAATGATAGGACACGGGGGAATGACTTCAGACTGACAGAGGGCAGGGTTAGATTTGATATTAGAAAGAAATTCTTCACTGTGAGAATGGAGAAGGACTGGTGCAGGTTGCCCAGAGAAGCTGTGGATGCCATATCTGTGGAAGTGTTCAAGGCCAGATTGGGTGGGGCTTTGAGCAACCTGGTTTAGTGGAAAATGTCCCTGCCAACTAGATGAGCTTGAATGTCCCTTCCAACCCAAACCCTTTGATGATTCTATGAGTCTATGACCTTCCAAAACAGAGATTAATACGCTCTTACAGATGCACAAATGCTGCTTGACTGCAAGGTGCATTAAGGAGGGGAGCAATCTAAGGTTATAATAACAGATACTGTAGCTCAGAGGAAAATATATATCATTACATTTATTCTATTGTTGCAAAATGCTGCTTTACTACTTGCCCAAAGGTATCAGAAAAATAGCAGGGTTTATTTTTATTTACTTTTCATTTTTAGTACATGATAAAAACTCAGAAGAGAAAATTTAGATTCTGTTTTTATACTTTGTGCATCTGCATGGGAGGGCGATCAGGTAGGGTGAAAAGTCAAATTTGTTCCACCTAACTGTGGATATCAGTCCTTCAAATATCTACAACTAAACTACTCACAGCTGATTCCTTCTACAATCAATGAAGAAAAAAGAGTCATTTCTAGAGCAAAATTAATATAAAAATTAATTTAGACAGCTATTACAGTCATGGATAAATTATTTTTATCTGGAAATGACTCCTTCTCCTTATGGACTCCAAGGGGACGCCTAGGCTGACTCATTCAGGACTAGGAGTCTAAATTTGGTTGCATTCACCACACAGTGAAGTTATTAATTTGTGTTACTGCATGTTTGTGATTTCTTATGGATTTAGCCATTCAGGGAGGTGCATCTGCATCTCTGCCATGTTACAGGCAGAACAGGGAAGTGACCTGACCAAATAATGCAAGAAGTCAGTGTGCAGAGACTACACAAACCCCAGCTCCTGTTTGGACATCAGAAGCCTGTTTACTAGAGTTGTTGGATTTTGTGCCAGTATTTATGAAAGCAAAATATTTTTCACATCTTTCAACAGATAAAATGCTAGGTAAAAGATTAGTGGTTTATCCAGGTCCAAACAGGACAATAAATTCTGCACTGTTGGTATTAAGATCACTAATTTAGTGACTAAGTTTTTTTGCCATAGGAAAACATCTTGTGTGGCTTTCTGTGGCAAAATGGAATGACTTATTAAATCATTCTTATAAGAACAAGTTTCTATATTATTTAACAAAATGAGTGGAAAGGCTCACTGTTTTGCTGAAGAAAAGCTTTGCTACGATGCTAAGGAATCCAGCTTTAGGAATATTCAGCAAAAAGACTTTGGGAAGAAAAGGGAAAAGCAAATGAAGGAGCTGGGAAGGGGAGAAGGCAATTGAAGATGTAAATGGCTCTTCTTAGTCATACCTTTAATGACTAGCTAGACCAAAGATTAGAAGTAATTGAACTAGCTATCAGTCAACAAAAGATGCAAATAGATTGTAAAGCAGAGTGGAATTACATTAGTTTACACTAAACCAAGAGTAATTAGTGTTTGTGCAGTGCTTAAAAAGCAGAAAGTGCTGTATAAATGTTAATTATTACTATTTGTTTGAAATAGATGCAACAAACACAATCTTTCACATGCAAAACTCAGTAACAGGTTCCATCATTTGACTGAGACTTATCAGAGCACATTTGGAAAAACACAAAGAGTCCTATTCAGTGGGTGTTTCTGAACTGTGAATGTTTCATTTGAAGTCATAGATGACGGCCTATCTCTGGAAAATGCGTTTTCTGGAAAATGAAAAAAAAAAAATAAACAACCAAACCCAAAGAACCAAGTTCAGCATCTCCACCAAGGTCAAAAGACAAGAGAATTTAGGAGATGGAGGCCAAAGGTTTCAGATTGCAAGTAAACCATCTTCATTTTGGACCATCCAATAAATACTGAGATGAAGAGATAAGTATGTCTACTTCTGAGGTGCAAGAGTCTGGGAAACAGCACTAGTTGCTGTTATGCCCTGCTGTACCACTAATTTATTGTGTGATATCCTGGACAAGGCATTTAACCTTTTGGGCCTGTTTTATGAAAAACAGATATAACCATTCTTAGCTGTTTCACAGCCAAGTAAAAGGTCTTTTTTGATGCTTTTAAGCATGTCATTTCAATAAATAATTTATGAGACATATCACTATTAAGAAGATGTCTGAAAGAGTCTAGGAGTCTAATAAGAAACTTATGAGGTGAGATCATACACTTTCAGGATGGATCCTGGGCCAAGACATGCTAATGATTTGCAAAGATTAGGCTCATTGGAATCATGGACATAAAAGAACCCTAAAGTAAAATGCTTATCTGCTTTTTTGCAATAAATTCTTGACCCAATTTCCTTCCTACCTGGCAGAGAAGAATGATGAATAGCAGAGGTCCAACCACTTGTAAGTTTTAAAAATCACAAAGGATAATTCAAGTACAAAAAGTAATTCGTATGAAAGAAATATTTTGACAGGATATGAGCTAATAAAAAACTTATATTTAAGCTCATGATTTTCAAAGTAGTATACAAATGTTAATTTATTAGCAATTATGTCTGTAAAGGAAGCAGTACAGATGGAGACAGAGGAGACAGCAACATCCTCTGTCATAAGCTTCTGAAGCCAAATGTCTCATTGTACATATCGTTGCCCAAGTGAAGCTGGATCAATGCTTGCATCTGTTGGATGCAGAAATCTGCAGGAAATCCAATTGCCAAGAATCCTTTAAGCATAAGTTTGTTTTCACCAAAGTTCAGGCTCCTGGGTTTGAAAATGTCAACCTCAGTAGAGGAACAGTTCCACGTTTCAATGTTTCTGATGACAAACCCTGCTTGAGATGTTCCCTCCTGCTAGGGCTCAGCCACCCTGCTGCTTCCTGCCTCCCTGGGGAAACTATGCAGCTGTTCATAAAACCACACCATAAGCAGATCAGGGAAATTGTCTGTAAACTAAAAGAAAAAGAGCTCTTATCTGCAAAATCCTTATTTTTTATTTTTTTTTTTAGTCTTTCCCAACTTTATTCGAGCTAGATTAATATGATTTTGGTTTCACAATTAGATGCAAGGCTCAGGCAAGAGGGCAATACACTGAGGTGGAAAGGAAAACAGATTGGGATACTCTTTTCTATTATCTAAACTGGAAAAAGGAGGTGTTTCAACTTGAGGTTGCAATAACTTGCCTGACCTAAAAATCTGTATTTCTAACCAGTTTTCAAGCAGTAGAACTGGAGGTTTCTAACAGTCCTTTGACTACATCTTTGCCAGCTCTCGCCCCTACCGTGCATGGGCAGGTGTACATTTTGTGACTCTGAGAGTATCACTCCATTTCTTGCCAAGAGAGCTGATGCTGCTTCATGGAAGCTGCCTTGCTGAAAGCCCCTAAACGGTGTCCACACCTCATCTATTCCTCCTTGATTACAGATGAAGTTTCTCTGCCTTTAATTGCAATTTCTGTAAAGACTTTATTCTCTCTGCCATGTCTTTACCACTTTGCATTCAAGAGAAGTTCAAAACTGCATTAAAAAATGCAGTCAGCATTCTTCTTCTTTTTCTTCCCTTTTCTTCCTTCTTTTTCTCCCCCTTTTTTTTTCTTTCTTTCGTTTTATTTCAGTAGCAAATACTGGTATCCCATGTAAGATAAATGAATGTTTTAAAAAAATTAGACCTTTCTCACTGCTTTGTAGCTTTTTTCTTTGTAAATCATGCTGTCTATAAGTTATATTTTAAGATATTCCATGAATCTCTATTTCTCTCCCTATATTTCTGACCAGTTGTGTCATCTCCTGACTGGCAGTGGGTTTTACACCAGCATGGCTTCTGTGAACTGTGCATCTAATCCAAAGTCCTTTAAATTACATGGAGGTATTTTCTATTCATTTCACTTGGGGAGTAAAATAGGACTTTATAAGCTCAACTCCCTGTACAAAACCTTTTAATGTTCATATTTATGGTATGGGCTACACTGCATCGTATTTCAGCCTTCAAAAGTGTCAGTGCTGAGGATGAAAAGGAATGAAATTAAGAAATTGGAGTCTTTTGGAAATCTCCTTCCCAGAGTGAGCCAAAATGAAACTACAAAGAAACAAGTAAGAAAGCACATTGGCAATTTTTTCAGATGTAACCTGTGACCTTGGGAGCCTCTGATTTACCCCCGAGGACTCTCAAGGGGCCCTGGGTTTGATAGAGCAAAATTAGGCTCCTTTCTGGCATTATAAACATATCGCCTTTTACAATTAAGGCATTTTTGAGATTTTCATTCCATAATTATATGTAGCTGGGGTCTGGGGCAGTCCAGCTCTCAAGCTGTCACTAAACATGTTCAGTGCCACCTTGGGTCATTAGGCTTACTAACAGGTTGAATCTAAACACCGGGGTCTGTGCATTTAAGCTGATTTCTTGGTTAGGTAAAGAGATATTTATATTTTCATTTAGTTTGAGTGATACCAGCACCTGCCACTTGCTCTAAACAGAGCAGTTAACCCATAACTCCCTCTGTCAACCCTCATTGATGGAAAGCAAAGCAGATAAATTAATGGCTCCCCTGAGAGGAGAGAACCAAGAAGGCTCACGTAAACAAACATCTCACAACATACAACTGCATTAATGGGAATGGTAATGAGAGAGAAAATGCCTCTCCCCATCCTTGATAGGCACAGCAGGCTGGAGGCAAACACCCACAATGATGCTAAAGGTGGGGAACACACACCAGGCTCTTGCAGCTCACTCAGCGGCCCTTAGTGCAGATGGGAATATTCCAGTCCTGCCAACACCAATGGCTGGGATGCCTTTGCAGTTTTCTTGAAGCATGTGAATACGTAAATGTGACCCTCGCCTTTCTAAGCAGGCATGGACACAAGGTCCTGCTGCTGGGAGATGCACTCTGCAAACAGTAATTAAAAGTGAAAGGAGGGGAAATATGTGATTCTTTTAACAATCTAGTTTGCTCTTAGGGAAATGCAGAGGATGATTCATGCTCCTTGGCTTTTACCCTCACCTGTGGTTGGGCTCAGTATCTTCAGCTGCTCTGTCCCAAATGCACTGGGATGGTGATGGGACATAAACTGAATCACAGAATCATAGAATTAACTGGGTTGGAAGAGACCTCCGAGATCATCAAGTCCAACCCTTGACCCAACCCCATTGTGATTACTAGCACTCAATTATTTCCTCTGTCAAGCAATAATGTCAAAACACTTAGATATCACAGAACCATAGAATGGTTTGGGTTGGAAAGGACCCTAAAGATTATCTAGTTCCAACTCCCTTGCCATGGGCAGGGACACTTTCAACTAGAAGGTGATGGTGATGGCAATCGTGTAAAAAGCCAAGTCTGCAGGTCAGTTGATGGGACTCTAGTCAGGGGAGAAATCTAATCAAGAGATTTTTTTTCCGCCCATCTCTGCAATCTTCCTCTCTCAAACATGTTTTTCCCCTTTTCCATGAGATGGAAAACTCTGGATTTTAGTTTCTTTTCCTTTTACTTCTTTGGAGTGGCCCTGGGCATCATAGGTCTTGTGCACCTCATGATCTTCCAAGGCAGAGAAATGTTTGCACAGACAAAAAAATTAAAGCAAGCAGCTCTTTCCTATCTCACTCTGGCTGGTAATTTTTACTCAGTATCTCCTTCCTTGAGATAATACATGCATCTGTGGGGCTCTCATCTGGTATGGAATGATTGCAGAAACAAAAATGAATCAAAAGTGTTTTTTTCAGACCAGGGTCCAATCTAGTTCACTGATGCACGGTGGGATGGGGTGTGGGGCAGCCAGAATCTGCTGCTGGCCAAAACTAGGGCCTGAGGGAGGACTTATGAAAGACAATAATGCTGTGTTTAGGGAAAAGGTAGGTCCCAAGTCTGTGCCATCCTGCTGTACTGTTCAGGTTTGTGCCATAACTCCTGTCTGCTCTGCATCCCCAGATGTTGCAACATCTGGATGGAAAGGATGTGAAGATTTTAGCTAGACTGGAGGATCATAAGTGCCTTTTTAGCTCCCTCAAACCTCCTCTTGTCCAGGAATGTGGAGGAGAAGCCCACAGCTGAACTTTCTTGCTGAGCTGAGCTTGTGTTAGGCTGCAGATTGCAATTCAGGGAAGAATGTGGGTAAGGGGGGATGAGTGCAGCATCAAAGCAAAGAGCTGTAAGTGGAACTCTTATGTACATGTGTTTTATCTCCTATGCTGGCATGGTTTATTGTCTGTTCATTGGCTTGGACCAGAGCCAATGAGTCAAACAACATTCTCTGTGTAATTATGTGCCAAATGGAAACAAGCAGAGGTGTCCATGGCCTAGATTTGGAGAGGATTGTTTCTTAAGTAGTTGCCTCTGAGGAAGAGCTGGGGAGGAACATGTATAAGTCACATGCAGAAGGGATGTTGGAAAGGCACCAGTCATAGTGGGAACCTGTGGTCTAGAGGCTATGCTCTGCTACCCAGCTAACTCTACAATCAATCAATGCCTGCTTTAGCACTTTCTCAGATGGTAAATCAGGAGCAAGGAATTGCACCAAGTGGTCATCTTGCCCTGCTAAGGACCTGCCAGTTGCAGCTCTGAAAGCACATGGTGTCATTGGTGCCAAAAACAGAGCCCAAGGGTGTGACAGAGGTGATCTGGTTTGACGTGTTGTGACATGGAATATTTCCATTCCAGCCTGGTTTTCCACATCATCCTTTCCTAATGGTCCTCTAAGGGCAGCGGCAATAAATAAATGTGCCTATCCTAGAGCTTCATTAGTGTAAAGCTCAGCATTATAAATCAATTTATTAACTCTGCATAGCCTGAGTTGGCACAAGGATGGAAGCATGAGCCTCCTTCCTCCTTCCACCTTCCATTCCACTGCCTATGCTGTGATGAGGGCAGGGGAGCAGCTGGGCTTGAGCATATTTTAAGCCCCTGATTTTATGCTGCTGTGCAGAGCTGCTCTCAGCATGAGGGCTCGGCATAGATGTAGAGGGAAGGGGCGTTGGGATCACAAACAGACACCGTCAAGATCCTGGCCTAAGGCAAACATGCCTGTGGCTTTCTTACTTCATGCTTTTCAGCTCAAATTAGCTTATCTGAGTCAGAGAGGGCAGCTGTTTCATGGGGGAAGGAGGAGAGAAGGTATAGATCACGTATCTGGCTCCAGAAGTTTGGAAATAAAGTAGATGTGATGGGAAAGGGGCAGAGGTGGTGGCTGAGACCCCAACTCTGAGTCCAACACTTTCTCCGATGAGACTGCAGAAGGAGAAACACTCCAGGAGAATGCTTAGGCAGTGCATTAATTATGTCAATATTATTAACATACCTCTCTGTGTCCCTTCCTCAGCTGACACCTCCCACCCTTGTTCTGCCCTCTGTTTACTATAAACTTGTATGAGAGCTATAGCAGCTCTCCAGTTGGCCGAGGGTTACATATAGACTAAGGCTCAAATTGAACCATTTCACTAAGACATAAGAGATAGTCTCAGTAATTTGTAGATTTCAAAACAAATGTATTTAGACTTACTGTCAAGCAAACAAGCAAATAGCAACAAAAGCTGTAAATGGCTAAACAGGAATGCTAATAATATATTGGCCCTTAATCAGATTTTTCACCAATCTAATCTAGGATCTTGGTTCAACTGAAATACAAGACACAAAAGAGATATCTACACTAGTAAATTAAATATTTTATTACAGTAAATAACAGTCTGGGACTATTCCCTGGTACTGAGGCCAACTGGCACAGAGAAGTCTTCATCTATATAAAAAACCTTCCTATTATCCAAAACAGGGTAGTGTAGTCTTCTGCATTTTGGGACTGGTTCCTGGTCTATGCTGATGCTTTAGCTGGGCTCAGAAATTGTTTGCACAGGTCAAAACCTTGCCAGGAACCTTAATTAATTGTTTTTTAGCTGTTATTCAACAATATAAACAATAACTCCGTGGTATTGTTTAATTTACTAGCATAAGCAGAGCCAAAACTGAAGCTGGCCAAACTGTAAGGAAACAGGTACCTCTGTATTTACAGTAGTTTTCAGATTCTTTTGTAAAAGAAAATTTTCTTCTTATTTTGATTGTAAGTAATTATGCAAGCCCTGACATCAGTTCTTTAACCCACCCTAGCATTGCCTCATGTGTATTGCAGAGACCTTGGAAGACCTGAGTGTTGGTAGTCTCAAAGCTGGCAGGCTTAAACATAACAATAAGTGAGACCTTTGGTTTGTTTTTATAGGGAAAACCCTGCTCCTTCCCCTTTCTCACAAGATTGCTGAGCATTGTTACTTTTCTCAGCATTCAATTTAATTTTCTTTCTTCCTTTTTTTTTTTTATTAATTTAAGAGAAAAAAAGCAAATTAAATGGAACTGATCTTTCATTAGAAATCCATTGATGGAGCAGATATCATTCAACACAGGTTGTCTAGAAGTGAAGGAACACCAGCCAGAGAGGAAATGCTGCCAGCTTGCCCTCCCAACTCTAATCTCTGATTTCAAGCTATTACATGAAGCAAATCACCAAACAATGTGAACAATAAGGAAGGGGTGTTTAAGAAAAAAAGATGCCATTTGGGGGGAGATTACTGGTCCTGAACGGTATCTCTCCCAGCTCTTGGCAAAGAACGAATTGCAACTGCATTGTCGTCAAATCAAATATTCCTAAAGCACCCCTAGGGATTGTTTTGCAATTTTGTTAATATTTTAAAAGCATCCCTTGATGTCTCCCATGCCTGCCTGCAGCTATGATTTCATTCCTCTCTGAAACAGATGTCTTCTCTCTCTCTCTCCCTTCTCCCCTCTCTCCCTTCAAGTGTTCACCTTAAAAGGTGCATTATGAACAATTGATTTTGAAGCCCATACGCACATGGAATTCACCAGGAGACAGAGCATTTTAATCCTGCCACCTTTGGAGAATTGGCCTTTTTGATAACACTTGTCAGACCCGAGTATAGGAAACTTCTCAGAAGAAAAACAAGAAAAAGCAAACAACAAAAACAAACAAACAAACAAACAAACAAACAAAAGCTTTCCCTCAGAATCACAGGACAGAAACTCAGAGCAGGATTGCTCAGAGCACCCTAATGGCCTGATTCTGAAAGCCTGTCTCCAAGATGAATTCCCATCTTAAAGTACTTACGAATTACACAAGGGACAAATTTCTTAGCAGGTCTTGTTGACCTAGGAGAAGGGCTAATAGTTTTAAAGTAAAAGACAGTCAATTCAGATTAGATATATGTAAGAAGTCTTTTAAAATTAGGGTAGTAAGACACTGGTACAGATGTCCAGGGAGGTGTTAGATGCCCTATCCCTGAAAACATTCAAATCCGGGTTGGATGGGGCTCTGATCAGTCTGATTGAGTTGGAGATGTCCACGCTCATGACAGGGGAGTTAGATTAGACAGCCTTTAAAAGATTCCTTCCAACTGAAATTATTGTGAGTCTATGATTTTTTTGAATGTAAGATGAATAAGCTAGTATTGGAAGGGCATGCCAACAAATTAATCAAAGCCTGGGCTCTTTGTGGAAAAAACACTTAGCAGAGACCTAACCAGACCAAGGGTACCTACCTCAGCAGCATTTATGCTGCTGTTTATCTTCAGGATGGTTGATGTAGAGGTAGGTCTCCCCAAAGACCAAGGCTGTCTTGACATCCGTAAAGTGCCATCCATCAAGTGAATTAATTGTGAATCACAAGATGATGGAAAGGGTGACCAAGGCAGGTCAAATGCTCTGGCCCTGATCAAAGCACAGGCAACTAACTGGTACTGTTTGTAGCAATGACCCACGCTCCTGCCTATCCATCAGAATAAAAAGGCTGAGTTTGTTTTCTGGCTCAGCCCTTTCTACTTCTGAGTTTCTGTTTATTTTCATTAATTTTGTGATTCTCAGATGTGGATATCCCACCAAGGCAAACAGGAAGGTAGAATAATTAAAGGATTTTGCACTCATTAGTTATAGAGGTTTGCTTGTTGAGCTGTTCACGTGATTAATAAAAAGGTCTTCTCAGTAAAAAAGTCTATGAAATGACCACAGACAGTGTGCTGCAAAGCAGAGTTCCAGTTGCAGCTGGGGAAGCACAGGTAAAGAGGAAGAAAATTAAGGGACAAACACAGGTGGTGAAACACTGGATGTCTCAGCTGGCAGCAGAACCAGGGACTGAACAGAGATTTTCTGTTTCCCAGTCTAGACCTAGCCTAGGTCTCACAGTTAGGCTTGCTTCAACTTTGAGATGCTTATGCTTTTCTGTCACTGAGGAGTAAACATTATCCACTGGAGAGCATGTTTTCATTCCAACCTTGTCGGCTTAACAGCTAAAAGCCCTCCTTTCCTTCCTTGCCTTTTATGTCTTGGCTTTTTTCCTTCCTATTTAAGTGTATTCAAATATGCAGATGCTTCATGGAACTCAAAAGTGGATGTTTCAGTGGTGACTTCACATGCTCCTTCTAAATTTGTCTATTAAGCCTTTTTCTTTAATTGTCTTTTAAATAAAACAGAGCTGTATTGTCGGACATTTCTTTTTAACTGTCTTGCTTTTCAGGCCTCGTTTAATATGTAGACTCCAGACAGAAACTGTCAGACATATGTTTTACTTCTCTAGAAAAACATCTTGACAGCTGAGGATTGGGCAACTTCTGAAGTCGGAAGCAGGCTGATTCACAGAGTGAGATAACTGTTGCTATTTCAGATCAGATTAGCCTGAAAGACCATCCAAAGACAAACCATTCCTCAGAGAAGCACCTGCACACGGTGACTGTGTTGTGGACATCTTCCAGGTGGGTCATGTTCCATGAGTCTCTTGTGGAGGACATTGTGGTCCCAGGACAATGAAGGTTTTTCCTGCAGGGCTCAAATCTAAGCAGGAAACACTTTCATATTATCTAAGAAGCTAAGGTTTTGCAGAGGTTGAAGAAGTCTGCTCATTTGGCAGGCACAGAGAGAGAATACAGCACACGTTAACCAGTGGAAGTTAGGGAGAAACCTTCAGTGGGTGCAGTCTTCTTACAGAGGCCATAGAGTTTACCTTCCCAATTTAAGAAAATCAGCCTCTGGTACAATGAAAGGAGCAAACAGGACTTGAACACACATAGGAGCTTAACAAAATTGAGTGTGTTCCAGGATCTGAAATGTAAACAGGAGAAAAATGTGATGTTGAAGCTGTAAGAAGCACTAAAGGTTGCCCCAAATCAAGGAAGAGACCGGCATGGTGGAAGAAACACACACCAGAGCTGCAAGCTGTGTATCCAGAGCCTTTGTTTCCAAAAGGCTTTTTGAGTCTGGCAAGTGCTGCTAACCACTTGCGAGCTGGCTGATAAATGGGTCAGATGCATTCTGTCACACTTGGCTGGGGATACTGGACATGAAACAGAGAAAGGGATTGGTGTACAGTAGAAGGTCCATGTAGCCCATGCTGTTTATGTCACTTCCCCGTGAGTCATAGTACCTTGAAGAAGAGCGTGGAAAAGACTGTGCAGTGGAGGTAACCAGCTGTGTGATTATCATCAGTGTGATATTCCTCAAACTTCCCTTAGATTATGACCTGAGCCACTGAAATGCATGTCAAAGAGCGATAGCAGGGTGCTCATGTAATGATTGTTATCTTCTTAATTACACCAGAAATATGGCAGATAATTTCTTTTTGCCTTAAAAAAATAGCAGCAGCAGCAAAACCTAGTTTTTATCTGTTAGCTTAAGGTGGGGAGGAGGATGCACATATTCCATAATTAGATTTTGGAATAGAAGAAACAAGTGAAGGAGACTATTAGGGCTTGTCATGATGTATTAGAAGCTTTGAGGTAAGGGGAAGTTGGCTTAATCCATCCAGAAAAGTTTTTTTGCCTTTTTCCAGGTCAGTAAATGTTGGACCTAGTCCAGCTCAATTGAGTCGCAGTGATTCCAGTGCAGGGCATGTAAATCCAGACCCTTATAGTAATACAATTAAAATAGTTTCATTGGTTTTTTACTGCTCAATACCTGTAAAGGGCTGCCTGAAATTTTGCTTTTACATTCCATACCTGTAAAACAGGAGGTAATTTTATCACCAGATCAGAAACAACCTGGTCTAGCGGAAGATTCCCAGCCCTTGGGAGGGGGTTTTGAATTAGATGATCTTGAAGGTGCCTTCCAACCCAAACATTTCTGTGATTCTATGATAGTTTCTGCTATGAGAAATGTGGAGTTTTAATCCCTTCAGCTTGAAGGGAGAGAATACTAAGGTCTCACTGTTCTCCGCAGATGTTCCAGGTGCTTTGCTACTCCCGAACATTTTAAAAATAGACTGTGGTGGGGTTTATTTCCTGGATTACAGTCCTACATCACAGTCAAGCTGCAGAACATGAACAATTGTAACAGTGGTGATGTTGCTTTCTACATTTGATTTTAAGTGTTCCTGAGAGGACAGATGGGGAAGGTAGAGTGACCCCTTCTATTTCATTCATAGATTGGTGTCATCACTAACTCTTTACAGTTTCATTTCTACCTCCTACAGCTGGGAAGTGTGTGTCTCTCTCTGCATGACTCTGCTAAGGGCAGGCTTGAAGTGTGTCATATATCCCTAGGTGGTTACCAGAAGTGTATTGATGTGGAAATACTTATGGTAAAGCTTAAAGAGAGTAGGTAAGACGAACCATTCTATTCAACACCTTCAATAAATATATGCAGATTGGCAAGCAGTAAAAACCTAAGGGGTTATAAAAATCCACTAAAATCTGAAGGATTCAAGCTCAAGACAAAAAAAAAAAAACAAAGGAAAAAACCACCAAAACAAAACAAAACAACACAACAAAAAAACCCACAACAAAAATAGAGCAATGGATATCAGTGCTACTCTTTAACTCATAAGAAGATTTGACAAAGTTAATTTCTAATTAACATAATTATTTTCCTAATGATCAGATCCCTTAGTGAAATCAAATAAAATAAATAATAACAATTAAAAAAAACACATAAATATTTGATGTGAAGTTGGACTGACCCAAACATGAGAAAGAACTTCTTTACTGGTGACTGTGCACTGGAACAGATTGCCCCGAGAGGTCACTGGTTCTACCTCACTGGAGATATGCAAGAAGTCTGGATGCGATTCTGTGCAATGTGCTCAAAGATGACCCTGCTTGAGCAGGGAGGTTGGACTACATGAGCACCTCAGGAGGTCCCTTCCAACCTTACCCATTCTGTGATTCTGTGACTACCCAAAGCACTATAGAAAAAGCACTATAGTACTGTATAAAAATGAGCAGTCTTATGTTGGATTGAGGATGGAACAACCTTGCAGATTCTCTTCCACTTCTTAGCTTTACTATACCAGATAATTCATAGTGGAGATAGGTAAATCTGTACCAATGATTGCAAAAGCCTGTCTCTGTTTCTCAGTAGACCAAATCAGGGAGATATGGACCAAATTCCTAACCGCTTGACCACCACCCAGAATTCTAATGGAAAAAGAAAACAAGATGTTTCTGTTTGGTGTAGATACCTACCCAGATGACAATGCTGAAGTACCCTCTATATAATCAGAAAGCTTCATTGACCCAAATCAAGCCTGAATTCATAGCCTTCACATTGGGAAATTGATTTTCTGCAAGAAAAACCTCTGGAGCTGCAGAACTGCTGTAGATGTCTTTCCACAATCTAAACATCTGCTTGTTACTTGGATTGAGTGTGGTCTAGATTCCTTAATCGATGGCAGCCCCAAGCAGTTTGTAATGGACCCTGAAAAATCCTTAACTTATCACAACAACTGCTGGAAGGCAGTCCAGGAGGGCAGTTGAGAGATGAGAGTTGAGAGATGATAGCTTGACTGAGAGCAAGAGATGCTTCTCATAGCAGCTTTGACAGAGAGGAGAATCAGAGCCCCTGACTGACATCACTAAGTTTCCAAATATCCTAGTGTTCTTGCTTTTGTGAGGCACATTCATTGGAGATCTGGAAACTGTCAGCTTGTTCCAGCTTTGTAGTACCCTCAGGGAAGAAGCAAATACTCCGCTGAGTCTGAATATGTGCAAGTCTAACTGCACTAATTCAATAGTAACAATGAGCCAGGGCGAGCAGTCCTACCACTACAAAGAGGACACCAGAATGGAGAGACATTTAATTGGCAGATGTGCACTGCTTGGCATTGCTGGAGACAATGGAATTCCACATTTGTGAGAGTAATGTAGATTTTATCTGATGTACAATATGCCTGTGCCTTAAATTTCCTCTAGAGAGCAGCTGGGTGTTAATCCCCTTTTCCATGGTATACGCCTTTCTGGCAATGAATACACTTGTCATTTAAAATATATTCTTTGAAGCTATTTCAAGTTTTCCAGAGTAAAGAACTGCGAAGTCTCCCTATGACCCAGGATTAATTAAGAGGGGCAAAATTTGATCTCATTTATGGGAGTGTAAATGTGTTGTAAATCCATTCCCAGCCTAGCAAGGGAAGACATTTACTCTTGGTTGGTAATTTTACTTATTTTTTTAGAATATTTGGTCAAGAAAAAAATTAAGCAGTTTTATCCTTCAGCTGATGCTCTGTGGACTCCATCTTCACATGGATCAGCATGTGCATGCCCCTGCCCCATGAATTGAAAACATAATTCTTCAGATGCACACCAGTCACTGGAAAGACTCACAGCCATTTCTAGTTAAGTAACGATGGCAACCAGATCCTCCACACTTTGCTATGGATGGTGTTTGCATGTGGAAAGCATGCTGAGTACACAAAATTGAGATGTGGCATGGAAATCTTACAGGAACTGATTTGCGGGGCCAATAAAAGGCATCCCTTGGCAACCTCAGTAGGGTGCTACTGAGTAGACCTGAAGAGCATTGGAAGGATGTAAGAGAGTTTTCCCTTTGAACTAGTATAAACAGAGGACAACAAAGGTTAATTTGATGATCAAACTAGTCTCATGGTGTATTTGAGATGTCTCCGGTCATCAGAAAGGGCTGGGAGGGAGCTGTCCAAGAGAGGAAGACAAGGGAAAAGTCCAAAGCCATGTAGCTGGTGACAACAAAGGCAAATGGCCAGAATTCCTATCTGATATATTTTTACTTAATTTTACAAAATAAACACAGGGGAGGGAAAGTGACAAAAAACCATCAATAGTATTTACAGTGGAAGTTCAATAGTACAGCATTATTCTTTCAACAACATAGAAAGAAAAACAGCAAAAAAAAAAGAAATCACCAGCTGAGTGTTTGGACATGTTCCTTTACTATTTCATTAATCCACCTTCATTTATTTCTAGCTTGATAGTGTGATCCATAGCAGTTGATTAAACTGTAGAGAGTGGCAATTTATTCAGCTAATGTGAAGTGAAAGATAAGCATATGTTACATGAGTCTTGCAAAATTGATATAATAATCCCTAGCTCTGTGTGCCTTCTTCAAAACAAAGTATCATCACACTTCTGTATTGAACTACCACCAGGTATTATGGCAAGACACGGAAATGAATAGTAGAATTAGAGGATCGGTGATGTTCTCTGGAGTATATTTGAAAAACAAAGTACATCGAGCACGCTCATTCACCTTTGCATTAGACCTGTGTTTATGCAATTAAATTTTGCTGCTTTAGGAAGGTTGTGAACATAAACAGTTTCATTTGATATTCATATTGCTTTCATCTTTGCATTTTACTGCAATGAAACAGCAAGCTAAAAAATCCAAACATGTATAAGGAAAAAATAAAAACAATACACTTTTTTCCACTATCTAGTTCTTTGAGTGATATTTTTGAATATGTTAATGCTATTTAGTGAGGGAATCATGTGGCATTCATTCAACCCCTGTAAATGGAAACATGATCTAGCCCCCTGTTATAGGATGTTTGTGTGTATTATTTTTTAAGTGGAAGCCGGTGGAAGAAAAATAAGTCCACTGGGTTATTTCAGATTTATTTCCAATGGGTTTCAGCTCTTTAAAGTGCTTCTAAAATTATATTAACTGAAACTCAAGTAGACCCCTGTTGAGTACAGTCATGGTGCTGCAGCTACAATCATGAGGCTTAGAGAACTGTGTGTCACAGATGTACACAGCCTTGATGTCTCTAGTGCCCATGTAATGTTCCCCCCGTTCTCTCTCCACATGGTTTCTTCCCTTTTCTCATTTTTCTTACTGTATTTTATTTTTTTGAAAGGGAGAGGGGAGGGAAAACACAGCTGTTGACTCTCACAGTTCTGCAACATGGTAAGACAAATCTCAGAGGTGGTCAAGATTCAAAGGCTTTCTGGGAAGCCTGTGCCTTTTGGCTTCTGCTCTCTATTATTTTAATCAGCATTCATCAGTATTGCCTTTGAGAAAAGAAAAAAAGAAGGAAGGGGAAACGAGGGTTCTATCCTCATGTTGTCCATCCGGCTTCCTTACTGTATGGCATCTTGAATAGCAATTCCCCTAACTTCTCTGTGGTGTTTAACTTTGTGGTGTTTCACTACCATCAACACCACCTGTCTTTTGTAAAATTCTTGGTCATTCTTAAGCCCTGTCTCTACTCTTTCCCTGCACCAAGTGTCTGCCATAAGTGCTTCCTAAGAAAGGCCCTATTTAAATCCCTTCCCACACCCTACAGTTGCTGTGTGCTCGTATATATTCTTTTGTTACCTGACTTAGCTTGTCAGCCAGAGCTTTGCGAGAGCTTTTGTTTCAGAGACAGGGGCACCCAGGTAAGTGATATACTGCACTCTACCACTGCCCTGATGTTTGACCTTGGGCAGGTCAATAGCACAGGGGTGCTATTACATGGGTGTATATTCAAAAGCTGCATTTGTCAATATTTAATAATGCATGTAATATAAATGACATTATAACTTCTGCTTACTAGCACAGGAATAGGCTGTTTAAACTGTATCCAACTAGCAATAATGAAGTGGACAAGAAATTTCCCAAGTCTGAAGAACAGCACAAAAAGAACAGAGGAGTTTGTATATATATATAAAATAATAATTAAAAGATATGGAAACAATCCAGAGAGACTAGAGTCAGGAATTAGTCTCAAAAAGATTCAGCAGAGGTTCCATTGTACTGAATCACAGAATCATAGAACCACAGAATCAGTAAGGTTGGAAAAGATCTTTGAGATCATTAAGCCCAACTTTTGACCAAACACTACCTTGTCAAATAGACTGTGGCACTAAGTCCACATCCAGTCTTTTCTTAAACACCTCCAGGGACAGTGAGTCCACCACCTCCCTGGGCAGTTAATTGCAATGTTTAATCATCCTTTCTGTGAAGGAATTCCTTCTGATATCTAACCAGAACATCCCCTGCTGCAGGTTGAGGATGTGTCCTCTTGTCCTGTTTCTGCTTTTCTGGGAGAAGAGACCAACCCCCACCTTGCTACAATCTCCCGTCAGGTTGAGAGTGATAAGGTCACCCCTGAGCCTTCTCCTTTCTGAGAACTCCAGCTCCCTCAGCCACTCCTCATAGGACTTGTGTCCCAGTGCCTTCACCAGCCTCATTGCCCTTCTTTGGACCTGCTTCAGCACCTCAATGTCCTTCCTGAATTGAGGGACCCAGAACTGGACACAGGCCTCCAGGTGTGGCCGCACCAGTGCCAAGCACAGGGGGACAATCACTGCCCTAGCCCTGCTGTCCACACTATTTCTGATACAATCCAGGATGCCACTGGCCTTCTTTGCCACCTGGGGACACTGCTGGTGGCTCTGGACCAGCATGCTCAGGTCGTTTTCCTGTGGGCTGCTTTCCAACCACTCTGCCCCAAGCCTGTAGCACTGCATGGGGTTGTTTTGGCCAAAGTGTAGGACCCAGCACTTGGTCTTGTTGAATCTCATGTCACTGGTCCTGGCTCATCTATCTAGCCTGTCCAGATCCCTCTGCAGAGCCTTCCTACCCTTAAGCAGATTGACACTCCCACTCCACTTGGTAATGGATAACTTTCAAAAGTTTGGGAAATAGTCAGACCATAGGTTTCTACTGGGAAATATGATAACTGTAAGACTTCAAATGTCAAACTACCATATAGAGTACTAAAACACAGCTGACAAAGTGAAGAGCTAGAATGCAGTGTGTTCAGAAAATGTGTGCTTCTTTTTAGTTGAGCAAACTTCTAAGATGTGAAACTGTAAAATGGCTTTCTAGCAGCTGGATCTCCACTGAGTGTTCTCTAATAGTGGCTACAAAACATGAAGCTTTGTGAGACACTGAGGCTCTCTGCATCCACCTGAGATACTGTTTCCCTGGCCACAGACGGTGATCTGAGCACTGGCCTTAGTGAAACCCAGATTGCCAAAGAAAAGCAGGGGAAATGGTGAAATACCAAGGAGCTGGAAAACAAATACACTTACAAACTCCAGGCACATATCTAGTACTTTATAGAATCAAGCTGGAGAAAAGGACAGCACACTGGAAGTCCTCAAGGCCCAGCTAGATGTGGTTTTGAGCAACCTGGTCTGGAAGTGGAAGGTATCCCTATCCACGGCAGGGGTGTTGGAACAAGATGATCTTTAAGATCCTTTCTAATCCAAACCATTCTGTGATTATATGATTCTAAAATCCTGTCAAAACAAATTCTACTGGGTTTGCAAAGCTTTTGTTCTGTTACATTAAACTTAATTGTTGGGTTCTTCTCTAACTTGCATTTCTGAGTCACTTGTTTTTAATTAAGCCTCTGATCATCATATTTTCTTGGATCTTGCTATTGTGTCCCTGAAAGCACCCTCTATGTTCAGTTTACTTCCTACTGTTCTCATCCTAAAGATAAAGCTGTGTTGTTCCTTTATTAGGCGAACTTCTTCTGCCTTGATGTTGAGTGTGAAATGAGCACAACCCATTTTGTCATTATTTATCACCCTTTCTAAAGGCGTCTCCTTGTCAGATTCCAGCCTCCTAGGGCGCAATATACCATCAGAGCAGACATTTATAGCAATATTGACTCACAGAAAAATATGGAAAAGCAGAGACTTTATTTGACAAAAGAGCCAGGTGCACTGGCACTGATTCCCTACCAGTATCCTACAGTATTTCACAGTTTCTGCCAGGCATAGATAGTTTTCATCCCCCTTGTGAGGTAAATGGAAGCTTTACCATAAAATGGAGGTTGGAACTGGATGATTTTTAAGGTCCCATCCAAACCATGCTATGAAATGCTGGAAACACAATGCACTGAACCCTCCAAAGACATGCCCTTTGGAAGAAATCCTGCCTTATTTCCTATTAACCTGCAGTAGCTTAGAGCTGCACATCCTCCCCTGGAGAATGACTGTCCATTCCTAGCACCCTGCACAACCTTATCACAACATCCCAGCCTTTAACACAGTTGACCATTCTGATCCAAACACAGCTTCAGGTTGCTGTCTAACAGGACAAAGAGTAGCTCTGCAAGGAAAAAAGCAAAAATGAAACAAACAAACAAACAAAAAAACATTCTGGGGGGAAAAAAAACCAAACCAACAACAACAACAACAACAACAACAACAACAACAACAACAAAACACCAAACACAAACAGCCAGAGAGTGTGATTTGGTCTCTTCTGTGTATTGGTGGAGGCTGGTTTGAATTTACACCCTTGCAAAATCAGCAGCAGTGGCTAAGTCAGGGGACTCGATGTGCTGTAAGGGAACTCAAGGATCAGTATTAGGCCCAGAATTGTTTAGCTTATTCAGCAGTGATTTGGAGGAAGGGAAGGTAGTGCCTCTGTAGTAAGTTTGATGAGAGTACAAAGGTGGGAGGAATAGCCAATGTCCCAGAGTGCTGTGTAGCCCTTCTGAAGGGGCTTGACAGATTAGAGAGATGGGCAGAGAAGAACACTCTGAAATTCAACAAAAACAAAGGGAGGGCCATGCACCTGAGGAAAAATAACCTCATGAATGAACATAGGCTGGGGGCTGATGTGCTGGAAAGCAGAGAAGGACCTGGGGGTCCTGGTGGACAGCACGATGTCCATGAGCTGGCAGTGTGTCCAAGAAGGCAGGGTATATTAGGAAGACCACTGCCAGCAGGTTAAGAGAGAAGTGATTCTGCCCCTCTACTCAGCCCTGGTGAGGTACATCTGGACTTCTGTATACAGTCTGGGCTCCTCAGTACAAGAGAGACATGGACCTCCTGGAACGGGTCCAGTGAAGGGCAACAAAGATGATTAAGGGACTGGACCATCTCTCTTGCAAGGAAAGGCTGAAGGAACTGGGCCTGTCCCCTCTCAATATGAGATGATTGAGAGGGGACCTCGTGAATGCATATAAGTATCTGAAGGGAACGTTTCAAGAGGATGGATCCAGGCTCTTCTTGGTGGTGCCAAGCACACACACTGAAACAGACTGCCCAGAGATGATGCAGATTGTCTCTTATTGGAGATATTAAAGCGTGTCTGTAGAAAGTCCCGTTCGATGTGCTCTAGCATGACCCTGCTTGAGCAGGGAACTTGGACCACATGATGCACTGTGGTCCCTTCCAACCTTACCCATTCTGTGATTCTGCTATTCCATGATTCTGGGAACACAGAAATAGGTTCGTTGTTTTCCTCTGGTGGCTCTCTGCAGCCACATCACTGCAGAGTATGTGATCCTGCGGAGCGCAGAGCAGTAGAGGTTTGGGTCCCTGGAGCCCAGGGCTGGGAAAGGACCTTTATCTGCTCTATAGATAGATGAATGAAATACAGCATGAAAGAATATAAAACACAGCAAAGCATGAGAGCAAACTTAGCTGTGCCTAGACAAAGGACTTGTGGTTGCTTCCTTCTCACTTTCTTTCTCATGACTGCATGGAAAATAAAAACAGTCATGGCTATAAATAGAGCCACCGAGAAGGAGGACAAATCCTGCATCATTCATGAACATAAATCTCAGACATTCTGCCAGAGCATAACTTAAACATTTGCTTACATCTAAGTGAGCATGATCAAAAATTGCAGGCTTCCCTCAAGGCTTTCATTCAAAAGAGAAATAGAAAAAGAAATGCACTCTACCTCTGTTACTAGATGCATTGTATAAATGAAAATTAGTGTAAACAGTCTGGAGATAACTAAATATTAAATGCACACGATTTATATAGCTTGAAGGAAAACAGTAATTGGTTAAGCTCATGGGAGAGCTGAAACTTCACACTCTATTGTTTTATTCTTTAGCAAACAGAGAAAGAAATGGGTAAAAAAGAGCTACAGCACCATTCATAGGTCATCATTATCTCCCTGAGTACCAGAAGGGAATGCCTTCATCTTTAGGCCCCTACAGTCACAGGCAATTATATCAAATTCTAAGACCTACCTAAATTAAGACACTCTGATGGATCCATTTTTCCCCCAGGGATTGACGTAGCCCACATCAGACACAGCAACTCCACCCCGAAGATGCCTGATTTGGCAGGAAGGCTCCTAATGCAAACACCGGGTTATTCAACAACAAAGCCAAGCCCTTGCCCACACAACATCCCCTCAAAAACCCTGAGCAGAAGTCGTAAATCATTCCTCTAGACAGTGTAACAATGGAAAGACCTTCAGCACCTACAACCACAAGAGGTAAAATCTACACTGGATCACCTATAAAAACCAGGGCAAACTAACGGCATGGCCAGTGCTGTAAATCCCCTATAAATGTGGGAAACATTTGGGGAAAATTCCTCAATGGGCCACCCACCATTTTTTTAAGGAAAGTTTCATCATTCCTGCTAATATCACCCAGGGAAAATGTTTTCACTAATATGGGAGATTCTCAGTGTATCTGGCACATCGGCCTGCTCTGTCAAAGGCTGATTCTCCAGTCAATCAGTTAGTACAGTTAATAAGAAATAGTTAATCGAGTTAATGACTGCAAACTTAAGGATTGGATGTTACCAGGGAGCTCAGAGCTTTTCTCCCTGCGGTGCTACTGTCTACAGCCTTCATGGCTGTTTTCTGTTTATATTAACTTCTCCTTCAAGGCCAGATATGTATCTTACTATAAGTTTGCACAGTGCTGAGCACAACCAAGCTTTGGTGCCACTGCAGTGCATGCCTGATAGGTTTTTCAGTCGATATTCCCAGTGACTTCAACAGGGAACTGTGCTGCAAAATTGTTCCCGCTAAAATCTGAAGGAGGAAGAAAGGGGGTTGGAAAATACCTCAGATCCTAAAACAGGTCACCAAATACTGCTGTAAGAATATTTCTGAAGTGTAATTCCAATCATAGATAAGTCAGAAAATGTCTTAAAATTTCTGAGTTTACCTCATCTCCAAGTTAGTGGGTGGGATTCAGATCCCCAAATTTACATGTCAGGAAGTTCTGCATCTGTATTTGAGGTATGCTCAGACTCCAGATTCTGTATAAAGTGGAATAAGAACTTTCAGCAGATGAATAATTTTGTCATGAAATAGGCAGCTAAACTCAAACTCAGCTTTTAAATGATAGTCTGTAGAAGAACTGCATTTTGGGTAGCATGTGTGAAGGTATTGGCAGATGTCTGGTTCCTAAGTCAGTTTTCTGTCTTTCTGATACAAACCTGGTTGCATGCAGCTCCTAGGATATGTGTTTTTGTTCTTTCCCAGATGAGAATTAAAGTCTTAATACATTTTTTTTTTGTGAACTTTAAAGAACCGTAAGCATTCTTACATTAAAAATATTTTTCCTATTTTGGGTAAAAATTTCTGTCTCTGAATATTTCTCTTTTATTTGTAAACCTGCTCGTCCCCAAACGATGGTCAGTCAACAGTGTGTGAGCAGGTCATATGAAAAATCTTTACAGATCTGTTTAAATAAAAGTCAGTGTAGCAAGTATAGGGTAACAGTATGGCTGTAGGTCTAGCCAAGCATATCAGCTTCTTCAAAGGGATTCAGCCTTACTGTAAATCATTCCTGCTGAGGATCAGTCTATTGATGTTTGCACTGTGCTATCAGGTCACTGTGCAATCAGACACTCCTCACGTATTTGCAAATCCCTGATGGACTTTGCCAATGTGCCCCATTTAAATGGCTCAGTTGAGCAGGTTATAACCACTGGAATTTGCCATGATGCTAGAGGTGGAAAGCAATGCAATTTATAAGTTAGTTTTCTCCCACCAAAGGCCAGAAAATAGCAAGTACTATAATGATCTCTGAATCATGTAAGTAGCTCAGAGTAATGAATTAGGTTGTCTGTCAAGGAAGGAGTAATGCTTATTCCTTCCAATACCTTTCTCCACTGGACTTCTCCCCTCTTAATCTGTGTATTTTATACCTAATTAAACATACACAAACATTATTTTTCATATTAAAGCAGTTAGCCAGCTAGTCCTCCTCAACAACTTAAAACAAAACCAGAAGATAGATTCCTTACATGCGTTAAATTGAAATGCATCAGATTTATATTCTGGTGTTAAAACAGCTCTCTCAAGGTTTCTAATCTCCATTTTGAGGGTTTTCTTGTCTTTTAAAAATCTGTTATTAATGTCTCCTCATGAATCTATAATTAGCCTATAGCTCCATATAAAGATATAGAAGTACCAAGAAAGAAAAGTTGTCTGCCCAATGAAAACTGAGATCTAAATTTAGAGTAAGTTGCTACTGAAAAGGAAGTTTGGGCAAATAAAAAAAGGATAGGAATTATCTTTTGGGAAAAGAGAAATTAAAGAAATAAATTTTGAAGGACAAGGAAGATGTAAAGCTGTGCAAAAATCTAAATGACAGGATGGTAACAGCAAATGGTCTTGGTGTTTCTCCCTCATTCAAATCCCACTGAGAGTCATTCCTGCTTTGGGTGTCAACTCCACATAAAATGGTGCAATATTCAAGGCAGTTCTGCATCTCTCTTTGGAAGAACTTCTTTGAGACCTATTTTTCAGCTGCACTAACTGCCCAATTTCCTGCTCCATACACTGATTGAGCACTGAGGATGAAGAAAGAGTTCCCATCAGTTCCCAAGCTGACAAACAGAGAAAATCAGACTCGAGAGTTCTGACCAATGCACTTATCATTTGGGGTTGATTTTTTACCAGTGTAGCAGAGATTCAGGACACAAGAACAAACTGAGAGTGAGACCTCAGGAAAATCCCATAGTACGATTACTTTTCATTTTCTATTAGCCTAGTTCAGAAGGGAAAGTGCATCAAGACAAGGAAGATGTTCATTTAAAGTGCACTGGAAGTCATTAGATGTCCTTTCATGGAGGAGGAGGAGCACTGCACCTAAGTCAACCTCAATAAACAAACAACTTCCGAGGTTTGAAGAATTTTGGTCTGGATCCTATTTCTGTAATGAATCTCTGCCTGAAGTTTAATCATGCCCTATCAGGATTACTCATTCTGTATCAGTAACACTCTAAGAGTTAAACCACGTTTATCCAAACCCATAATTTTATTTTTTCTTATATCATCTAGCTCATAATCATTGAACTGAACAGAAAGTGAGCCATTTCCTTATTTTCTGTGCCATATAATTATTATTCTCATTCAATTTTCAATCCTTATTAGAGATGCATTTTACAATATAACTCTAAACAAATAAAAATGTAATAGAATCAATATCAGAAATGTGTTTTCTAGTTAAATATACCAATGATTCTCCTCTTTTTTTCTTTGCATATGTCAGTGGATACCTGAAAAAAACAACTAATGCAATGTTGCTGTGGGGGTAAGGAAGTAAACTGACTTCCAAAGCTGGGGAATTTTCAGTGAAAATGTGATTTTAGGAATGACTGAATAAATTAACCATTGTTATTTAAAAATTAAGCTTCCTTATATGAAGTTTGACAAAGCCCTGTCAATAACCCCTCTTAATAACTACCTACTTCTACAAGAATATGCTGATCACAGAAAGGCGGTGATAAATAATAGCCTGTTTGCTTTTCCACTACAATGCTGTTACTCACCCATATTTATAACATGCCATTTACTGAAGTGTGCATGTTTATAGGTTCTCTGGAAAAGTCTGATAAGAGCAGAGATTGGTGGCAGGCTATGCTCCAAATGGCTCAAACTTCCTTTCCCTGTTGATGCTGGCTTTCAGCAAAGCCAGAGCAGAGCTCTCTGCATCCTTCAGTAGTTCATTTGCTGTGCTCTCCTTGAGCTATGTGGCAGTGGGCATGAAAGGAATGCAAAGTCATGCTCTTGTGCGCTGCCCTTCGGTTTCATTATTTACTTTACACTCTTCTACCTGAATGCATCAGAAAAGGCTCTTTTTAAGACTTTTCCCTCTCTGCCTGCTTTTAGCAGAAGCCTGCTGCGTGGCAGTGTTACTCTAATTTAAGCTGTTGGGAGGGCATGCTCGATGGCTTCACGAGGTGCTGGGTTGGAGGGGTCTCGTCATAGCCATGTTCTGAAAAGCTTTGCTAGTTTTTTCCCTTTCTCCAATGCCCACCCACTCCACCTTCGTCACAGTCATTCTTTAATTACAGACTAGGCTTAACTCAAATTCTTCCTGAAAGCATTTTTAGGCAGTTTCGGAGTTGCTTTTCATTTACGAGAGCTGAATAGAAGCTTCAACGGCATATGTGTATCCAGCTTAGCAAAAGGGCTCATAAAAGAGGTAAGGAAGGGCTTTGTTGTGCTTTCAAAGCTTTCCTGTAAAACTTCTGCTTCTGCCAGTGCCACAGGAATTTTACCAGACTAAGAAATAACCTAAATAGCTAATCCACTGATGTCTAATAATGGAGAACAAGAAATAATTATTGAGAATTAACTCATTATAACTACAGTGTGAGGACACTGTGGAGGGTCTAACTGAGAGTGAACAGCAGAAAACCAGCTCGAAACTTATATCAGAGCTGCCAAACTTTGGAAAGTTGGTCCAGGAACTGGAACAAAAGCCATGCTGGTATTGTGCTCCGCTGATAATGTCCTTCCATCCGTTGCGTGGCCCTGAAACAACCTCATCAGACGGTCATTTGTCAAAAACAAATTTAGACCAATCTACCATATGTAATTTACAGCCGTGGCTTGACAACATACTGCAGTTATCCCCAGCAGACACAACTGTTTACATTTTATGCACATAATTGGGTCTGGTTCAGTAACATTTTTCATTGGTGTGTCTGCCAAAATTATTAAGCTATTAGTACATGCTGAATCGGTGCCAAGCAAAATATTTGCCAATAAAATTGGCCTTATCTGTATAAATGCCAAAAAGGTTTGTGTTTTTTGGTGTGCGTGTGTCTATTTTTAAGTCTCTACTCCATATAGACATATGTATATGTAAATGTTAAAGAAAGCTGTGACTGGACATTGATGTAGCATATTAGATCAAGACAGTCCAGAGTT
>NW_020955478.1:53159-166086 GCF_003031625.1 Empidonax traillii
GCTGAACACAATACTCAAAGTGTGGCCTCACCAATGCAGAGTACAGGGGAAGGATCACTTCCCTGCTCCTGCTGGCCACACTGTTCTTGATGCAGGCCAGGATGCCATTGGCCTTCTTGGCCACCTGGGCACACTGCTGGCTCATGTTCAGCCTCCTGTCGATCAGCACCCCCAGGTCCCTTTCTGCCTGGCTGCTCTCCAGCCACTCTGTGCCCAGCCTGTAGCGCTGCAGGGGGTTGTTGTGGCCAAAGTGCAGGACCCGGCACTTGGCCTTGTTGAACTTCATCCCATTGGAGTCAGCCCATCTCTCCAGTCTGTCCAGATCCCTCTGCAGAGCCCTCCTGCCTTCCGGCAGGTCGACACTCCCTCCCAACTTGATGTCATCTGCAAATTTGCTGATGATGGACTCAATCCCCTCATCTAAATCATCGATAAAGATGTTAAAAAGGACTGGGCCCAGCACTGATCCCTGGGGGACACCACTGGTGACCGGCCGCCAGCTGGATGCAGCCCCGTTCACCAGCACTCTCTGGGCCCGGCCCTCGAGCCAGTTCCTGACCCAGCACAGAGTGCCCCTGTCCAAGTCGTGGGCTGCCAGCTTTTCCAGGAGTATATTATGGGAGACAGTGTCACAGGCTTTGCTGAAGTCCGGATAGACCACATCCACAGCCTTTCCCTCATCCACCAGGTGGGTCACCTGATCGTAAAAGGAGATCAGGTTGGTCAAACAGGATCTGCCCCTCCTAAACCCATGTTGGCTGGGTCTGATCCCTTGTCCATCCTGTAGCTGCTGTGTGATTGTTAGGATCATTGCAGCCACTTTGGCATCCATCTTTCTGTCTAACACCCAAATCAGGTATTAAAATTCACATACAATCCTCACTACTTACAAAGAATTACAGAAGCTTAGGTGGTTGCATTTTTATTTTTTTAACATGCAGTTTATGGAAATCCTAATGTGTGTTGGTTTTGTGACTGGTCACAAGAGTCACCAGAAGATTAAATTTGTTACTGGGAGTTAGGTTCTTTTTCAATACTATCTGCAGCTTCAACATTAACTCAGGAAAATGCTTTCTCAAAACCACTTATCCACACTGCATCTGAGCTTCCCAACCAAAGAAGAGGTGTGCTATGTTATTTAAAAATGCCTCTTTTTATATCTTGTGGAGAGGAAAGTAGTTTGTAAGTGGCAACTATTCAGGAAAAGTTTCTCCCACCTCCTCAGGAAATACTTTAATGTTCTCAGTAATTCTTGTTCAGACCACCAAAATGTGAGTCCTTCAAATTCTGCAACTCTTTGAGATCTCTCCTTCCTCATAGCCCATTCATGGAAAGCAAAGAATGACCTGAACTCTCACAAATTTATCTAGGAGACACATCAAATTTATGGGGAACCAGACTGATTATTAGTATTGAGCCTCCTGTGAGGTTAAAGAGCAATGCTGAAATGAAGAACAAAAGTACAATCTTTATTCTTCAGTGTAATTGGACATCAAAGATACATCTGTATTTATTTTGGTTAAAAGATGAGTAATCAACATGTCAGTGGTAGATGACAGAGTCTGAAAATCTGTGTGGCACGATAACATCAGACCTCAGTTCAAATAATGAAAAGGGTGCAAATTTTACACCATCATTAAAATGTCTGTGGTATTGCTATCTACATGGGGTTTACAGGTGCAATGCATCTTATCCTAATGTACACATATAAAATACATTAGCCAAAGAGCTCTGCAAAAGGCCTCTCCCCTTCATTGACAGTAGATAAAGTCCAGGGTGACCAGCCAAAATGTGGATGTCTGCACTGCTGCGAACTAAAACATAAGGTATGGCAAAATCTACTTCTATGAATTGCCAAGGTTTTTTTTTTGAAATCTGCATAATTCCTCAGATCCCAAAACTTTGTTGGGTCTTCTAAGTACTCAACAAGCCCACACGAGTTATTCAACATCTGGGAAGTATCTTATTAGTTTATTAAACTGAAAAAACATAATCAGTTCAACATCTCTGGATAATGTGTTCACTGGAATGAACATAAAAATGTATGAAATGCAAGACTTCAGAATCAAGTTTAATTCCTCTCAGTTTTTAAAGAGCACACTTTGAAAAGCACAGGTTTTCATATCATCATATTCTGGTATTTTTACTGCTTTTTATTTGATTTTAGTCTGCTTTTAAAAATAACCTATGGTGCGTTGTATCAATTCTCCAGTCTTTGGATGACAACCCCTAGTAGTCATCAAGCATGAAAGGACAAGTCAACCTTGATCTCACCTTCTTTGTATTTGAAATAAGGCCTTTATCTTAATGTTCTCAAGTTGTGTGTCCTGCTTTGACTAATACACCCATTAGCTATTACTTACTTACAGGGTTTTTTTTCAATCAGTCAACATGCAACACTCATCAAGAAGCCCTGGGGTTAATTTTAAATGATTTTCCATACGGTATCTGAGAGACAACATTCCTGCAGTGCTGGTTGTGCAGCTGCACAGCGTAAGGTAGTAGACTTTGTCTTGGGGAAAGCAAAGAACAGTTGGAATCAGTGATTTTAAGGGTCTTTTCTAACATAAATGCTTCTATGGCAATGCTGAGGCAGTGTGCACACCTGCATTGCCTTTGGGCAATTTAAGGTTCGGCTTCATCTCACCCAACCTGGCTGATGTGTCTAGGTAACAAGATAGTTTGGCCTGAATTTTATTCATTAATTGGTGCAGACAGAATGGAAGTTCCTGAGGGTGGTTTCCTCATTAAGATCTATGAATCTCCTCTGGAGGTGACTATATCTGGAAGAAACCCAGGGGATGTAGGAAATGGAATTAATCTCACAAGACAGCGACCCCTTGCTAGTTTTCTAGACTTCCCTAATGTATAGAAAATAAAAAGTTACACTTTTGTGTTCTATTTAGCCACCCTGGTTTTTTATGTTCACTGAAGGTGAGAGCAAAAAGACATTTAAAATGCCTTTTTCTTTATGAAGTTTAAAGGAGACATTTAGGGGCTTTTTAGCAGAGAGGAATACTGCCTGCAGTAGGGATAAGCAGAGTGATCCCAGGCTCATCTATTCATTCTTTAACTGTATTGCGAAAAATGGAAATTCATTGTTTCTTATAATCAGAAAGGGTATATTGAAATCCTATAAAAAATTGGTTATAAAAATTCTATGGAAATAAAAAAAGACACATAGGACAGTTTATCTGGAAGAGACTACTTGGCATTGCTCTTATGCATTACATCCCTACCTCTGAACACATCTCTTTTCCTCTTGTTTAGTTCCCAAGGCATATGCAGCTGGTCTGAGAAAGCAGACACCACCCTCCATGAAAGGGATGACAATCTTTCATCACTTCCACCTTTCCACCCTGACAACTGCTGATCATGAAGGGAGCAACACAGAAACTAACTGCCTTTATTATGTTTTTGGTTTTTGTTTGTGGTTTTTTGTATGTGGGTGGTGTTTTTTTTTTTTCTTTTTTTTTTTTCTTTTTTTTTTTTTCCCCCCTAACATCAATAAAAAATAAAGCCCTCCACCTGCTATTGTACAGCTGAGTTTCTAATCTCTGGTGCCAGCACTGCTGCTGGGAGCCGACCCTCAAGTGAGAGGAAGCAGGTTCAGGCACGGGGGAGGACGGCTGTGCTGATGTGATGTGACACACACATGTCTCTGCAGCACCAGTAAAGATACCCCCAGTTGTTAATTGCTGGGCAAAATTCTTTATTTCCTCCATGGGCAGAATCTCTGGATTGCGTTCAGCATGCTGGCGTAGAAACTAACATCAAAATTATTTCACTTGATTTTCCTATGGAAATACATGGTCAGAGATGTTTATTTTTGTTTTTAATGATCAGCCATAAGGAGGTGGTAATTAATCCCAAGGGACAACTCCACATATCATTGTTGGCTCCAGCTATCGGTAGGTCTGATAAAGGAAACAGAATATGATCCTGCCCCACAGGCTCTGGAGCCAGTGATAATCTGATAATGAGTGCTACTTATTAGGTGCTTTTTCATGTGTTTTCTTTGATTTAGAGTCCTGGCCCTAAATACCAATTTGTTCACATTATCAACAAAACAGTTTGCAAGGCTTTTTGGAGACCAAGCAGGCAAATGCTTCCAGACTCCTCTGCAGTTCTTATTTTTCTGGTCAGAGCTCATTTGTCTGCAGCAAATTTGGGTGACAAGCCTGAGAAAAGCCACCTTACATGCAAAGCCAGGCATTAAATGGACACAGACGGTGCTGCGCATTCACCGTGTTTTGATGATTACCAGGGGCCTCTGCTCTCCTGACAATTAAACCTGAAATACTGTGACAGCCGACACGGGGGAAGGAGGGAGGGATGGTAGGAGCTCAGCATTTGGGTCTCAAAAGTGAAGGTAAAGAGCGAGCACTGTGGGCTGTCAGTGCTTAGATCATTTTACAGCTGAAAGCAGTGAGTTAGGTGCTTAACTTCAAACATCAGCTGAAAATGACCTCAGTTTTCTTATCTGTAAAATAGGTCTAATTCTATTTGTCTTCCTCCAGGGGAGCATGATGTATTTGGGTTGCTAATGGTTTTGGATGCTTCAGGCTTCTTAGGAAATATGAACTACTCAAGCAGTGATGGACCTGCAGTGAGCACAGGTGCACCCTGCAGTATACAATATGCATCTCATCCATATAGGACGCTAATGCCAGTTTAGAATGGAAAAGCAAGTCCTGAACGGATATTTCTCTGAATTAACAAAGACTACAAGGGCGTAGTGGAGTTTGAAAGAATTTTGAACAAGGAATCAAGCTAGACTTTATTGGGCTTGGTTATAAAAGTCCCCAGGAATCTTTAAAGGAATGAAAGTGTTGAGGCAGTCTTTTGACTTGGTTATGCATTTTTTTCATTATTTGTGTAATATTCTGACCTACCTAAAGCTTTCATTTGCACATGTAATTCTTGATTAAAAGACTGACTTTCTTCCACGTGTGTTGTGCAACACTCCCAACACAGGTCCATTTTAATAATCACTGCAACCATATATGATGAACAAGCTATCAGGAGGGACTCAGAGGATGTCTTAACACATCTATTTGTAAAGCACTCTCAGGTGGTTTTAACAGTTACGGATGATGTTAGATGTTTCTGATTCTAGGATATGCCCCAGGATGGTGAGGCCAAGTTTAGCCCAGAAAAATGTTTTGGTGATGGATAGAGTTTTGGAGATGGATAAAGTTTTTGGCTAGAGTAGAGATAAATTTCTTCACAGTAGCTGGCACCATGCTATGCTTGTCTTCCCAAGTAACCATTATATATGACAGAGCCCTGCCTTCTCAGGGATGGCCAAACATCTGCATGCTGGTGGAAGTAGTGAATGGGTTTCTTATTTTGTTTGCTTGTGCACCTGGCTTTTGATCTGCCTGTTAAACTGTCTTTATCCAAACTCATGAGCTTTTGCAGTTTTATCCTTTCAATTCTGTCCTCCATCTCACCTGGGATGAGTGATACAGCAGTTGTGCAAGGGTTAGCTGCCTACCAGGGCTAAACCACAAAAATGGACAAATTTTAGAAATGCCATGATTTAAAATCACAGTACTTTCAATTATGAAAAACCATTAGTACACACAACTTTGTCTTACAGTAAGGTACATGGTCACTGAGAAAGTGAAGGGATTTTAGCCCTTTCATCCAGTGAGCATAACCTGTGACACCTGACATCTGATGTCCTTATAAGCATCTACCTCCAAACCTGTTCCCATTATTGGTTACTAAAATATGCCTTCCTTTGGGTTCTTATTATATGTTTATGCACATACAAATCTGCTGAGAGTAGTTCAGAGTAATGTAGAGTAATTTTGGTTGGAGGGAACCTTTGCAGACCTTCTAGTCCAACATCCTGCTCATGGCAGGGCCAAGTTTGAAGTAGAATCTAATTAGGGAATTAGATCAAGCAGCTCAGGGCCCTGCTCAAATCAGTTCTCAGTATCTTCAAGGAAGGAGTTTCCTCTTGAGCCATTGTTTGGTGATAAGAAATATATGGCAGAATACAATAATAAGAATATGAGAATAATAAATAAGAAATATATAAAGGAAATGTTCTTAGATGCTTTGGTTTCCAAGAAATTTGGCTCCTGGAAACTTTCAGAAATATTAAGGCACATTTAATTTCACAAAGTTGATACTCACTTTGAGTTTTGAGTGAAGGTTTTAGGTATACTTTTAGAAAAATCTAGTTTCCATATGAGATAAAAAGCCCCTCAGAAATCACTCCTATCTCCATACTGATATAACTTCAAAATGCCACACACGAAGCACTCCAGCATCATTAACACTGGTGTGCAGTGTTGATTTTCACGTTGCAAATTTGATTGAAAACAGGAGTTTATCAGTGAAATGCTGAAATAGCCTTGAATATGGTGAAGTGAATGAGTATAATTGCTGATGGGTTCTTTTTATTATCAAGGAGTCTTGATTATAGCTTCATAGACTTAAATTATGGCAAATCTAGGACAAGATCAATTTAGTATCTAAGCAAATATTTATATGAAGCTGGAGATAGGCATATATTGATCTGTTTATAAGGAGCATAATTCTGCCTGCAAAATGCATTGGCACTGAGCAGTGCTCTTTCCTCTATGTGCTTTCTCAACAGCAAGGAGCAGCAAGTCATGAAGAAAAAAGAAAACACAAATTGTGAAGTCAGAGGGCTCATCCCATTCAAATGCGGCTTCAAATCCAAGCCCATGGTTAGGTTCATCCTTTAGAGGGAGAATGGCTAATGCCAGGGTATGCATTGTAGATCAATTGATAACCACTTCATGTAGTAAGTTAGAAATTCTGCTTGAAGGAAAATAAAGGATTCTGAGGATCTATTTGTCAAATTGACAACTGTCCACAGGCAACATCACCCAGGGCAGAGCATCAGCTGCAACATCTCGAGTCTCCCAGAATTTGTAAGAGGTCACTTTGATATAAAGTAGAAGAGTGCTCCTGACTTGTGGGATGAGGAAGGATCCCTATGAAATTATGACCCTCCCCAACAAAGGCTGCTTTTGTTGGAGGGAAAGGCGAGTGTGGGGGCAGGGCAGAGAAGAGGCCAGATTACCTTTTGTTGCATTTGACAGTTGAAAAGGCCCTGGTGAATAACTACCCTTAAAAACTAACAAACAAGCAGAAAGAAAAAAATCGCATAAAAACAGAAGAAAAAAAACCCCTTGACCCCATCCCCATAAACAACAGATCCCTTTGAAATGAAAACAAAATAAAAATTACTAGTAGGGGGAAAGATAAGTTAATTTGACTTTCCTTTCTGCCTTTGATAAGTGTATAGACACATATGTACACGTCTATATACATTCACACACACACACACACACACACACATATATATACACATAATTGGAAGGCCCCCACTGTCACAGTCATCTTAAACTTTGCTAGGCTTGATCCATTCAGCAGCAAAACTTTTGAAAAATGCAATAAAAACCCAAGAGAAAGTGCAGCAGCAAAAAGTGCACCCTTGGTTGAAGACCCCATCGCTTTAGCCACAAAAGAACCATTCCTGGTGAGCAGCAGTTGTCATCCGTTTTGCATACGCCTTATTTTACTCCTAATTGGCATTATATGGAGACTTATCCAGAAGGCCATGGGAACCAAAAGGTATCCCTTGCCCCCTCCTGCACAAGCAGAACCCAATTAAAGCACAGTTATCTCTCTTTTGCTATTAGCATCCTCCACTAACAGAGAGACATAGATAAGAGAAGCATTGGTAGTCTGAGAGCAGCCACCTTTTCTTATGAAAATTTTTGTAAAGGGCATAAAGAAAATAAAGGAGGCACAAGTGGTCCAGGCTTTGGTGAGCTGAAGAGCAGTGGGGTTTTTAAAATATTTGATCTGGATTTCTGGATGATTTTCTAAATACATTTATTTTCACCAGGGAGTAACTGACATAAGATTCAAAATGCACTCATAGAGTTTGGATGCAAGCCTGGAAAAATAAAGGAGATGGCCAAAGAAGAGGAAAAATAGACACAGGTGTCTTCCCAGAAAGTCCAAGCTGTCTCAGAAAGCTATGAAATTGATAATTCCACTATGGTTCCTCTGGCACAACTATGGGGAAACCAAAAGACCCCTTTTAAACTGGAGCGCAGAGTCAACTCTTAAATCCATATCCTACTGCTGAAAATTGCAGAGCTATGGCCTACACGTGAATTCCTGCAACCCTGAGATCCACGTGGATGGTCAGCACTCCAAGATGATTGAGTTGAGGAGTGTTCCAGTGACCTCATTCCTGGGGGTTTTGATACAATATTTGAGGTGTCCTTGGAGAATGAACACCCACCACTGATGTCAGTTACAAATATGCCTGGCTATGAGAGGCTTCAAAGATAGCTCTGCATACCTTCCATATCAGGAGCCCTCCCCAAGTTAGCAAACATTTGCACTACCACTCATCCTGTCTCATCAGCAGATACTAAGAATATGTATGTGTCAGGACACGTCATGCATTTTATCGCTTCAGCAAGTCATGCCATCGCAAAGCAGTACGTGTCCCAGTTGATTCCTTCCATTTTCCCCTGGGCTGATAAGTACAGGCTTTAAAAAACTGAGCAAGGAAACAAACAAACAAGATGCCTTCTTTTTGTTGTTGTTGTTGGTTTTTTCTCTTTGGGATATTCCACTGCTTTGTTTTCAACATGTGCAAGGTCTAGTTTAAATGTAAAGAAGAATCTAGTGCATCAAGGTGAAAAGCAGAACATTCCTTTTAAGAAGTGCTTGTCTGCTGCCCCAAGGTTTTGTCAGAAAATCTCAATGTTAACATTTTTAAGAGGTTCAGTTTTACAGTCATTGCATAGGCTTGCAAATTGATTTAATTTCCAAATCAAGTTAACAGAATAATGCTAATGCCTGGGAGAATGGTTTTTAGGATGCCATCAGCTCTTTGACCCCTACAGCAGATCTCCTGTTTTCTTCCCTGGAGAGCTCAATGCTGCAGCTACACAGTTCTTCTGCACAAACAGAAAACCACGTCAGTGCACATGTGCTGTTTGCTTTTGTCATGGCATCCATGTTTTTTGATTTTACCAAGGTTGGCCAGTGCAGTGGGAGGGAGAGAGACAATGTCCCCTCTCCAAGAGCCAATGGAACAGATGTGGCTGCTGCAGACTGTTTACATAAGCAGAGAAAACAGTTCTGCCAATGGATTTATTCCCAGTTTTTTGGGAGCTTCTGCTAGTTGGGTAAGTGTTCTAACAGATCACCAGTGATTGGTAAGGAATTGGTTAAAAAGATCAGAAGATCAAAGAAAAGGGAACAACGTGGAAATTATGCCATTGCATTTGACTACAAAAATACAAAAATTTCCCCTGTGCCCTCCCATCATGTAATACCCAGAGGCTGCTCTGAGAGCAGTGGAGCAGGATGAGCAAATCCCTGTCTTCTAGCGCAAAGATGAAACCTGCAGGGAGACAGCTGCAGTGGAAAGGATTGAAATTAATGTCAAGCAATAGATGAGATTTTGGTGGAGATTTTGATGAGATTTATTGCTGCAAATGTTTTCCCTGGCAAATGTCACACCATTAAAATGCAACAACTCCTCCCTGCAGTAGAATTAAGAAAATAAAGAGAAACTCCAAAACACTGTCCAGATAAATGACAGCTTGAAACTCATTCTCAGACAATCAGGGTTATGGACAGTCTCCTTGGTAAGGAAGTGTGTAGGAGAAGTGTTAAATAGTTCTTTCTCCTCATCAAGGCCTTCACCTATGACTTCAGAGCACATGTTTTATGGACAGCAAGGCTATTTTGCCAGCATCCTTTGGGGTGTGGCTGAGCCTAAGGGGGAACAGCCCTTGGAGCAAATTCTGCAGCTGAGCACTGCCCAGCACAGCTGCATTACTTTAACACATGGTCTAATATAGGTGAACAAGATCCTGTAAAAGCAAGCAGCATATTCTGCATTTGCCTGTTGAAGCTCCTTGGGGAGTCTCTCCTGCTCTGTTCTTAATGGGACAGCCAGAAAAATTACTCCTTAGTGCCTGGTAATTACACTTAAAAGTGCCAGTTCCCTGGCACAGACAGCAAAAAGTGAGGATTGCAGGTGAATTACGTGTTTGCCTCAAACAGGGCAGCAACTCTGCATGAGGCTGGCCAACTTAACTTTTACTTTCCCCAAAGAACTGGATGCTCTGTAGGTCTGAGCGCATGCCTTAGGCATGCACCCACCTTCCCCTCCCCACAAGTACTTTGTATTTAGCAATCCTCCACTTCAGGGGCACATAAACCTTACCAAATTGTCTGTTATTATCACTGGTAACACTATGCTGTTATTATAAAATGGAGTTGGGGAGGAATCTCACCTGTTGAAGTACATTTTAAATTGCCTTCCACATTTAAGCCTGTCCTTCATGTTAGGGCTTAATAGGACCCCTCACAGGAGCTAAACACATGCTGGAGAGTTTTGCAGCAGTACTCAAGGGTACTTTCATGTATTAGGTGAAGACAGATCTTATAACTCACTTTCATTTATTTTTCCATACTTCTGTGTTTTGGGTTACCCTGCTGCACAAGAAATTAATGCCCCTACTCTCCTTCTTTTTTATTGTGCCTGATGATATGCAGGGGCTCCTTAGCCCCAGTGAGAAAGCATACAAAATACGAACTTCCTCAGGAGCAGAGTTGAGGACAGAGTCAGACACAGATGCAAAATTAGCATTAAAATGGGATAAAAAAGCTCAGTATTTCTAATCCAGAAACATTTTATGCTTTCCTGCAAAATGGAAATATGCTAATGTGCTCCAAAGCAAACTTTGCTCCCTCTTTCCACTGTCACTCTGCCCTATAAGTCATTGTCTAATTAGAATCTGTAAATTAAAACAAGTCTTGCTTTGGACAGCCAGGGCATTTGAAAGCTTTACCATGAACAAAATGAGTTTACTTCAGCCAACATGAACACGGAAAAGCATCTTCCAGTACCTAAAGGGGCTATTGGAGAGGGACTTTTGACAAGGACATGGAAGGTCAGGACAAGGGGAAATATCTTCCAACTGACAGAGGGCAGGTTTAGATCAGATATTAGGAAGAAATTGTTCACTATGAGGTGGTGAGACACTGATGCAGGTTGCCCAGAGAATACGTGGCTCTTCCGTCCCTGGAGGTGTTCAAGGCCAGTTTAGATGGGGCTTTGGGCCACCTAGTCTAGTGGAAGGTGTCCTTGCCCATGGCAGTGGGGTTGGAACTGAGTGATCTTTAAGGTCCTTTCCAATACAAATAATTCAGTGATTCTATGATTTTACCAAAAGCAAACTGGGATGAAAATCCCTGGATGCATGGTCCCCACTGGAGCCCAAAGTGAAGTCAGCTCTCTGTACCATGGCTGTGGGTGACAAACCAGGGCTCGCACGCAGTTCCCATGGGTGGCACGTGGCACTGCAGGCTGTGCTGCTTAGTCAGAGCTACAAAGCAAGGAGTGTTGAGGAGCTTTGGCCACAGTACAGTGGCTTTCAAACCTGCTCAAGGACAATGCATCTGGATGGATCAGTCTGTTCTGGGAGTGGTTGGTATGGGCAAATGGTATTTCACTGTGCAAGGCTGTGGGTTAAGCCTATGTCAATAATGCTCTCCAAACAGCACGTAGTTTTCAGGAGGAAGATGCTATGATATTTTGGTGTATTTATTAAACTTAGAATGAGATGAGCAATAAGTATCCCCAGGGGAAGATTTGTCTGAGATAATCCACATCTGCAGCTAAGGACAGTTGCACTGCTATGGAGTTACCTCTTTTTCCAAACAGTGTAATGATGAGATCTTTGTTATTGCATTGCTGTTGTGTATCAATTCTTTGGAGGGTGTGAGATCACACCTCCTGCATGTCACAACAGGAGGAACAAAACCTGGGCTGAAAATAGCTTTCTGCAGAAAAGCAAAAGAAAAGTAAAAATCTGATGTGTCCAAGAAATACATCTGCAGTTCACTCCCAAATCTAAACAGGGACAAAACGCTTGACAGATAATGTACAAATAGTTTTCAGAATAAATTTCTGAGTTCATACTGATTTCCACACCCACCCCCTACTCCACTGCACACTCCACAGCCAAGTTGCTAATTACAGCCTTCCTGTTGTTTACCAGTTCTTCATCTGTCAAATAATGGTAGGGGAAAGGATTATGGAAACTGATGCAATTGATAGCAAAAATAAATAAGCAAATGAATACATAAATAAATAAATAATGCATCTAGTAGTCTCCAACACAAGTCTATTCCATTATTCCTCCAGTATTTTGAGCCAAACTTCAAGGGTTATTCAAGAAAAATTATGATCTGGCACCTCAAAGAATAAGAAATAATTATCAATTAATGCTTAATTAACACTGTATGGCATTGATTTGAATAAACAGAATCTTTAAAAGGATGTCTCTCTATATTGTGGGTTGAAACAAGATGCCTGTGGGAGGAATGAGCAGCTCCATAGTATAATATAATAGCTGTATAGTTTTACTACCTGGGGGCTTTAAGTGTATCATGAGCCCAACCTGTTAGATAGTGTATAAATATACAGTTGATAAAGATGCTTATCTTGGATTTGTAGTGTAAACAAGAAGATATACCATGTAGATCCTGTGACAGATTGATCAAGACTAAGAAGACAGGGGACTAAAGAAAATTTGAAAAGACATACACGTTATCTAGCACTTTCTAATTAGCTGGGAAAGGGGGCCTTTCTTACAAAAACTTGTTAACAAAACCTTATTCAAATAAAGTGCTTGTGAAAGTCCCCAAATATGTAAGAGTTGCCTTGTGGTGTTTAACAGGAAAATTAGAAAAGAAAAAAGTGCACAGGTTGCAGCAGAATTTCATGACAGCCAGAAACAACAGCCAGCATTTTCAAACTGGAGAACCAAATTCCAGATGGCTAATGCCATCTTTCCTCACCTGAGTAAGAATAGTTTGATCAGCAATGAGCCACAGTTTTCATTGAGAGCTGCAAGGTACAGCATAATTCTGCATCAATTTCACTTAAATATCCCTTTATATTCATGGCTTTGAGTTTTAGAACTCCCACTACCATACCAGTAGTTTTAACATTAATAGGCATTTCTTTCTCTCTATTCATCACTCCCATCAAGACTTTCCAGGCTGAGGTGAACGCTTCCTGCTTCTTTACGTGGCAGGAACCACAGATGCCACCAACACTTATCTGTAGTGCTAGGTGATCTATAGGCATGTTCCAGGTGAAAGGCTCTTTAAGATCATCCCTCAACAACCTTCTCTAGGAAAGCCTGCTTTAATTAGGAAGGTGACTAGACAATCTCCAGTGGTCCCTGCCAACCTCAAATATTCAGTGATTCTTTAATTCATGGTTCTGCTTCTCTGCCGTTTCCTAGTCATTTTCTGTGTGCTGAACAGTCCCAGTTTTGCTTTCCTTCCATTTTAGGAGTCCCAGCAATAATCTCCAAGCAACTTTCTTGATCACTGTGGACAATGCCACCATCCTGTCACATGTGTACAAGTGTCCCCTTGCTATCATCCTCAACTCATATTCCTCTATCTGATGCCACTTCCCTGTTATATTGAAGCTACACATATATTCTAAGTATGTTCTGTGTATCATACTTACAATAATGCCTTTCCTCTCTCTCCCCATC
The DNA here is from genome assembly GCF_003031625.1 of Empidonax traillii. Lineage (NCBI taxonomy): Eukaryota > Metazoa > Chordata > Aves > Passeriformes > Tyrannidae > Empidonax > Empidonax traillii. Next base: position 66,767 of record NW_020955478.1, read on the forward strand.
CAGGTAAATCTCCTTTCTCAGACCTTATCATTGAAAATCTTAATTACTGCAGAATCCCTGTCTCTCATTTATGTCACAGATGCAAATTTTCCCTGATGATATTCCCTGGATACAAAGGGCATTTTTCCAGACATAGCATTGATTTCCCTTCCCCATTTCTATCAAAACTAGGCTGTCTGCATCCAATCAACCCATGCAGTCATTTTCCATAGTCCATGGGCTGGATTTTCAAATGAGTGCTTTTGTATTTTCTTCCATGCTGGGCTCTCTAAAATCTATAAAATAACCTTCTAGTACCTTCCTTTCTCTGCAGAAATATCTAGAAAGCTCTGATAAGGGTTAGGCTGCAGATGGGCTATTAGCATTGCCTGTCGTACTGACCAGCACCTTCTTATTACATTCATGGGTCTCCATCTTTCTGTCACTATTCATACCTTCTTGATTTCTACTAAGATACAAGTAATTTCAAGCAGAGAACATTTATGTTTCTAGAGTGCCTGGCACAGCAAAATTGAATCCTTGGCTGGGACTGTGATGCAAATTGTCATTGTCAGATAATAAAAATAGACACAGGTCAGTAACAGACATGTTCTAGAGAAATTAGAGAAATTCCTCAAGATTCCACTTAGAGAAATCTGCTCAAGAAACATTACAACTATCATAATTTGATTTAAAACAACAATACATAATTAAAGCATCCCAGGTACTGGAATTAGTACTTACTTTTTGTATTTGCCTTCTTAGAAATATCTAGGAACAATCCATCAAATGCTTCTTGTAGGATTCTGTTTTAACCGAAATGTGTTATTCTCAGTCTACCTGTAAAAATACACAGACATAAAAAAAAAGAAAAAAAAAATCAATGTTTTGTTTGGTGATTTTTTAACTTATTTCCTATATTAAAATGAATTAAAACTATCAACTAACAGTTAGACAGGGTACATAAAATTGTCATCTATACATATGCGATTCCTGTTGTAATTTTGTATCGCAATACTAGGGTATGCTTAGTTATCCCATGGAAATAAATGCATTTCCTAAATATAAACTAAGGTTTTCTGTACAGCACTCAGAATTAAATAGCTGTCCTTGACTAACTGTGCAAACATCCACCCCTTTGCCAAAAGAGAAATTTACTAATTTCCCTATTGTAGTTTTAAGGGTTTCAAATTAACATGGCAGTTGTTCCTTTCCTGTTCTGTGATTTTGCACGCCTCAGAAAGTGAAAGAATATTTATTTATGTGGTTATCCCAAATATCTCCTTTCTTAAATCTTCCCCCTTTGTTAGAGTGAAACGACCAAGATCGTACACAAAAGCTTCTTGCTGTTTCCACTCACATCAGTAAATAATGTCATATCTGAGTTGCTTGTGGCATTGAAGAGCCCCAGTTTAAAAGTAATGATGCATGTGTGACAAACCTGTCACACCACAAGCAGCAGGTTCAAAGAAAGTGTAGAACAGCACTGGGGCTCCTCTTCTCTTATAACTCTCAGTAGCTGATTATTCTCATGCCCCCCCTCTTAGCTCCTTTCCTTGTCTCAGGGAGACAAAATCCCATAGGGACTGGAAAGGTGGAGAAGAGACTGCAGCAAGAGTGTGTGTAGTTTCATTGAAGGTCACATTTGCCAGAGCCAGCAGCTTTACCAGGCCACTTGTTTCATTTGATATGCATCTATTTTACATTCCCTCTGTTGCACAAGGTCTTGCAGAACAGGAGAAAAAATAAAATTAGGAGACTGAAAGATGTGGTTACTGTTCTAGAGGGGGGGCTTCCACGTCCTTCCTTGGCACCCCGTTTCTGCGTATATGGTCCAAAACTACACTGACCTTTCATTCTTGCCAGTTGTAAATTAATTTTGAATCCAAGCTTTCCACTGAAAAGGTGCAAAGGTCACCTTTAAATAAGTGCTCTGCTTCGTGTCCCTTTACTCCATGGTCCACATTCTTTGGCTTCCTCCCATTAATTCTGCTTCTTGAAGGACCCTCCTTGCTGCTGATTGTGTTCTCACATAGATTATTTCTCCTCCACATGCATTTTTCAAAGCCGCATCTCATTTTGTCATTTCCTGCCTAAGGTTTCTAATCTCTCTATCTTCACTGATTTATGCAGTGCTTCCCAATTTGGATCATTTGTGATTTTAATTAACATGTACTCTTTTCCTGTCTTTTGCTAATGAATGAAGATATTTAAAGAAGACTGGACCCGAGACTGCTCCCTGATGTTCCCCCACTAGAAAACTCATGCAATTCAACACATTTTCATTTATTATCTCACTTTGCTAATGGCCCTGTGGATGGTTTCTAATCAACATCACAGGGTCCTTATCTAAGCCAATCTGAATTAATTTGTGAGTCTTCTCTCTTGCTGATGTTCACTTCAATGAGAGGGAAAACAAAAGCAGAAGAGGCCATCGCTTACCAGAATGCATTTCTAGGGGATCTGAAAATGTGGAGCAGGAGGTGAGAACAAATTATTTATTCTCCCGTCTCGGGACTCAGGTACACTTTGAGTTCCCCTCCACCATAATATCTATTCTTCTCTTTATTTTCAATGTAAGTGTTTTTAAACTGGTTGAAAAGATAGGGAAATGTTATTAATACCACCTTGAAGATTAAGCTCCAGCACAGAGAGAATAAGGGAATAAGATCTGCTCTGCTCCTTTAACATTCACGGTTAGAAATTGAGAGTTTACCGTTGCTTTTGCATTTACACCTGTCATCTGGAAGTTACTGTGACAAGCCTGCCTCTGTATCTCTGGGATGACCCATCAAATGCATCATAAAAGTGATTTCATCTCTTCTGAAATAAACAAAAACAACAATAACAAAAAAAATCCAAAACACTAAACTAAATCAAAGCAAACCCCCATGATTATATGTCAGTATGTACGTACCTACATGCATACATACATACATATATATATATATATATATATATATATGCACACATGTATCATGACCTGAATGCCATTTTGAAAGAATGGGCCCAAGTAATGTCAAGTAATTCCAGAAGAAGTGAGAATCAGGTACTCAGTCCACATAACTGCTTAATCCAGACCGCAGGATATAGAATAAGACATATAGTGGTATCTATTGGATCTGACCCTGAAAGATATTTGGGCACCTCCTCCTCACTCAGCTTGTTGTTGAGATATTTCTGAAGACCTGGACCAAAGTGCTTTCCTTGATCCTTGATGTTTGTACTGTAGTTGAACCCAGATCTGCAAAGTCTAAAATATGTTCCCCACTTAAGGACTTCTCTACTTTCCTATCAAGAGGATAATAATGTCGTGTAATGGACATTCAACGTCCAGGCCCTGACTTATGTTCCCCAAAACGTAGGGTCTCACCCTGACCACATGTACAACCTCCTTCACTGTCACCTTTTGATAAATGGTTTTAATGTTGGAGTTACATTTCTTTTCGATGGAAATAAAAAAGCACATTTCTGCTACAGCGAGAAGGATTTGGAAAAGCATTTGTAGTATGGACATATTAACATGGGTTATTTGTTTTCTGAAGTATTAATTTATGTTTCTGAATGAGATTTGAAATATTCTCAGAAACTTCATGTTTATGTGGTTTTTAATAAAAGCCATCATGATTTTTTTTTTTAAAAATTGCCATTATCCCCTATTCCTCCCAACCCCCTCACCAACCAAAACTCATAGGGACAAACAAAAACCAAACCAAACCAAACTAAAAAATAACCAAACAAAAAGACGGAAAGAAAAAGAACTAATAAGGAAAAGGACCAAATATTTTCAAAAGTGTCAGCAGTCATAAAGAAACTAATCACAAGCTAAGAAATTATCTGAGGGAGAGCTGAGGGAGGTAACAACATGAAGAAGACAATTTAGAAAATATTTGCAGGAGAAAAATTTATAAATACTCATTATTAAATACATGACCAAATAATTATGTATTCTTGCTTCTGCCTTTCTCATTAATATATTTAGTGAAAAAAGATATGCAGGGTAAAATGTTTGTCACCAATATTATCCTCATATTAGGAAATAATTACACAAGTTTTTCACTTTAAAGTTTTAAATGTGGCCCAGTTGGAAATGAACAGGCTTTGACTTGCTAAAAATAAGCATAAGAAACTTAATCTAAGTTCATCACCAGTGCAATTTATACTATACATAACTTTGGTGAGGTGCAATTAGCAGTGCATCACAATAATTTATTATTGGTTTAAAAAGCCTGAAAAATCAGGACCTTACAGCAAAATGGGAAAATGGGAAGCTGTATGCCAGGCATATTATTCTGGTTTATATTAATTCTGTTATTTTACCTTTGGTGCACATTCATCCATCCATACAAGGAGAATGCTCCATTGAGAAGGATGCTGAATACTGAACCTTTGGCTCAATATGAAATACGAACTCTGAGGCATAGCTGCAATAATACTTCCATTTGCATTATTATGATTAACATTCCTCTGAATAGGAAGCATCCAGTGATATTAATTGCAGAAATAGTGAGATTCCAATTGTCATAAATCACTGCGCAGTGTAAAGTAAGCTCTCCAAAAACAGTGTAGAAAAACTCCTTTTTTGTGTGTTTTTTTGGAGTTCATTTCAATCTCATTTTCATTAGGCTTTCTCATTTGTGTCTGTTGACAAGACAGTAATTATGCTTTTCTCTTGATTAACACATTCTTTTCAGTATGGTCCCAAACAGCTTTCACATGAAAGGTTGAATCCAAGAGAACATGGTTTTTCTCATTAAAGACTTAGCATTCATCCACAGTTAATTTATCATACAGATACTTCCTGTCTCATAGGAAGCAGGGTGGCCTTGAAGCTAATGCTCTTGATCTGATCAGAAGTTTTCTCCCTAGCAATTGAAATGAATGCCTTTTCAATGATGATTATCAAATTCATTTAATAAGTGAAAATACAGAGGGGAAATGGTACACAGTTTCTCTACTAAGGCAGAGATCAAGTGGATATTTTGCCTTATTTGAAACAATATCATCACTAATCTACACAATCTCATTGAAACTTTAACTATATATCTATATCTTGGTATCAAGTAAACATTTCCTACTTCACTACTGTTTCTTTCCTTCACACTGTTAGCAAAACTCAATATTCATTGATTAATCAAAGCAAGCAACCCTGACATTTGGTGCATCAGCTTTCATTCTTAACAGGCATATGATACAATGATTTATTTTGATGTATTACATTGTACCCTAAAGAGCATCCAAAAATAAAAACGCTTTCATTATAAGTGTTGTGAAAACAAGGCATCTGCATCAGGGACCACACACAAGGAGAGAACAATTTCTTTGCCACCTGTGCTATTTAATCCAGACTTTTGATGGTTGGATTGCTTTGGAGTTTGCTTGCTCGGGGGTTTTCCACATATATTATTTCCAAATGTATCATATATTCAAAAAGCAACTGGGGGGTTTAAGCGGTGTTCAGTGCTGGAAACAGTGGAGCTTTTCCTAGCTAGCATGCTGCTTTGGTCCATCCTTGATTAACCCACAGTAGGTGAGATGACCCTGAATTACTGTGGTACCAACTGAATTGCTGATAACAGTGGCCACTTTGCAGGAAAACGCCCCTCTTGAGATGGCACTTAGTGCCAACCTCAAAGGCAAAAAAAATGGTCGTGGATGGCCTGGCTGCCTGGCTGCCAGTGGGAGGCTGAGGAAAGGTCACGGATATGCCCTCACCAAGGATGTTCATACTGACTATGAATTTCTGGCTAGGAATACCTTAGTGCCCACCTCTGGGCCCGATCAAAGTGTCATGCACAAGCAGTTACACATGTTCTGTAGTTTTTTCCAAACCCAAATAATGCTTTTAGCAGACATTTACCATTAAGCACAAGTTTAGGTCTCACTTGAGACAGCAGAGCTTCAATATGTGCCTGAATTCAAGTGTTTCCTCAATGGGCTGAATGGGGGCAGTCTGAGGAGCAGGAGACATGACCGGGATTAAATACATATATGCATACATAAACTTGTTGCTGCTGCTTCTGATTGTCTCTGTGCAGCACATTTCTCTCCATCTCCTTTTCCATTATTATCCTCTGCTATAAATGGTGACTGGGGGTTTGCTGTCTGACATGGTGGCCAGGTGGAGTGAGGTGGGAAGTGGAGACAGCACATGCAGAATGAGCTGAAAATCACCCTCCCAAATGAAGCCCAGCTCATAGAACAAGATCTCATTATTTTGTTCCCCCATGGAGAACAAAAAGACATGGCTGATGCATCTGGAGATCATAGGTATGTTCCAAAAGGCAGCAAATGAAAGCAGAAGAGAGTCTTGTTGGGTTATTTAGAGGTAAAGGACAACTTTCTGTAAGATGGCTTATTCCTTTGCAGTCACTGAAGCCTAACTCTCTACAATTATCTGAAAGGAGGTTTTAGTGAGGTGCAGGTTGGTCTCTTCTCCCTGGTAACAAGCAAGAAGACAAGAGGAAATGGCTCAAGTTGCGCCAGGGGAAGTTTCGATTGGATATTAGAGAAAATTTTTTCACAGAAAGAGTTGCTAGCCACTAGAACACTCTGCCCAGTGAAGAGGGCAATTTTGACCTCCATCAGCCAGAATGGCTCCCAGTGGAGTGTTTTGCACATCCCAGTCTGTTCCAATTGTGTTGCAGGGGCCATTTAACATTGTTTTGTCTCTGATGTTTTTCTGGGTTTGTTTGGGGGTTTCTTACGAAGGGTGAGACTGGTTTTTAAGTGGTTTATAGAGGAGGTTGGAAAAAGGCTACACAGTGGAGGCTTCTTGGAATTAAGACAATTTTCTCTGTGTCTAATAACTTCAAGTGAAAAATTGGATTTCTAGGAAATGGTAGCACAACTAAAAGGTGTAGAATGTGTCCTCTTGAGTTTTGGCAGAATTACATTTTAATGTTCATCAAAGAATTGCAGTCCCATTCCCTTTGCATACCAAGCTCTTCCTTCTCACTTGTTACAAGATGACCAGATATGCTTTGTACAAAGAATTTGCTTTCATGTTCTACTTTTAATTGTGCTATATTTAAATCTCATTTGCCTGCACATGCTTAGATCATCATAGATTTATCTCAGCTACCTTTAGACATCTACATCATAGAAGTTAAAGAGCTATTAACCTAGACTAATTCAGATGCCTAGTTTTTAGTTACATGAGCTAACAGTCAAAGAGTCTCACCCCAAACCCTGTTTTCTCAGTGCGAATGAATAACCAATTCTTCAGCCATCAATTTTAATGTTGCTTTGACAAAAACTAAGCAGCATTTCAGATATGCCTCTGTTCAAAATATTGCAGATAACCACAATAATAAATCTGGTAAATAACCTATTTTATCAAGCCAGAAGAACTCACAGATAAAATACCCTGTTTTGGCCAGTTGGAACAAAGAAACAAGGCATTTCCATGAGCCTAAAATTGGCAACATTAAATGAGTCGCTTCTTTTGTGGAAATTTGATATATTGAACTTAAATTTCAGGTCGATGAAGAAGCTGACCAAAATGCAGCAGCTTCTCTCTCAAAGTGAAATTGGTCCTATACTTGCAGAGTTTAAAATTAACATACCCATACTACATTAGCCTAAGTGAGGCACTGGAACAGGCTGCCCAGAGAAGTTGGGGATTTCCCTTCCCTGAATGTGTTCAAAACCGGGTTGGATGGGGCTCTGAGCAACCTGGTCTAGGGGGTGGCACCCCTGCCCATTGGAGTGGATTGGAATGAGATGATCTTTAAGGTTCCTTCCAACCTAAAGTATTGGATGATTCTATGATTCTATATCCGTCTGATCAAGGCTGGCAAAGCAGCTTTCCCCATATGTAAAACATTTCTTTGGATCTTACTGCAAAATTCACTTTGAAATGTTCATAATTCATATCTCAAAATTCAAAGCATTACAATATGCCTTTTGTACAATATCTTCTCCAAAATAAATATTTTCCTGGTCTACTGTGGGGGAAAAAAAGAAAAAAAAGAAAAGAAAAAAAAGAAAAAAAAAAAAAAAGAAAAAAAAAAGAAGAAAGAGTCTCCTTTGGCTCCTGGATAATTTTTTTCAGCTGCTCCTTCATCCCTGGGAAAAAAATATTTTTTCTGTTGGGTTCATTTCATAAGTAAAAAATTTGTACTGATCTATTTGAACTGTATATTGTAAAAGAATTTCTGTATTGCCTAAAAAAAGCTTCAGAGTGTGTTTCCCAGTTCATAACAGATGTTTCTATAATTGTTGCTCAACTGTTGTCCTGTAACAGCTTCTGGTCTTTCAGCACAGCCTTGACCAACAATAAAACAATCTGACCATCAATACACTTTTCGTTAAAGCTGTTAAATGGAAGCAATAATCTTTCCCTCTATCAAATCCTGATCTATAACCCTTCCAAAGCTTTGAAAGGAAGGGTAATTTTTTTGGCCCTATTTTTTGCCAGTGGGTAGGTAAGCTGACATTGAGAAGTTTAGAGGAGCACAGCTATCGAGCGCAAGGATGGAAAACTAGACCTTAATAAAGGCTGGCAATTGTGGACTAAGCTATATGGACCCCATGTTTCTTGTAGACTATGAATTCTCCTGCATCTCACCTTACAGATCCATTCTGGTAATTTTGTAAGTTATTTGTACATCTGAACTTTGATATACTCTGGCCTGGAAATGCTGAGGAGAATGGAGACTTTCTTGCAATGTTTTTAACCTGCTTGCCACAGATAGCACATTTTCTATAAAAATTCCACTGAAGCATTTGTGTTTGTAAATTTCTTAAGAGTAGAATAAAAAATGCCAGCATCAATGATTAAGAAGATGACAAAGCAAAAGCTTCCAGTATAACCACAGCCTAATTACAGGCACATGAAATGGATATTAAATAATCTTTTAACACATTTTTAAAAGCTGTTTTCTTAGATATTAAAATATTATGTAGCTGCTGCAGTGGACCAACAGGTAGATTAGTTTAGATAGTTCTGCACTGCTTAGAGGCCTAAAATGTGTTATTGAACCCATTCATCAATTTGTAATTGATTAACAGGTGTAAATCAACTGGTTGTTGCATTAGTGAGAAAAGTACTACAAGGACAGAGGGTCAGGACACTGTTCCTAAATCTCAATGCCTCCGTGTTGGGAGGATGTGCTCCTCACCATTGTCTCCTCACTTCCTGGGGGTATAACACTGCTCGGGAGTGAGAAAGGGGTACACTCAAGGTGGATCATGTAGGGACTTCTGTTTCCATCTTCTGTTCCCCTGCCACCGCCTCTGCCTCCAGTTCAATGAGATCACACCCCAGGACTTGACAGGTCCAAAGAGGTATGAACACTGGTTCACTTGGGTCTAACCAAGGGTGCTTCTGACCCTGAGAGATGTCACCATCTATCTGAGGCATCTTCTGGCCTGGCAGTTCTGACAAAATACTTAGAAAGGCCTGCACCCTTCCAAATCAGCAAAAAAAGAGGCCAGATTGGATGTCTAGGTCATCCCAAATGAAACAGCTCTTTCATCCATCAGAGAATATATTCATAACTGTATTCTATCTCCTCAGCCCACAACATGCTGTGTATACCCTGTTGCTGCCTGTGCAGTAGCCTGTCCTGCTGGCCCTTATGCTAAGGCAAATGTAGGCATGCTGTGATGTCCTTTCTGGAAACCATGGAAGAATTTGCCTTCTACATTTAGGCAGGGTATTGACATTTAACAAGACTCCCCACTGCAAAGGAACAATCAAGGGTAGGGTTATGAAAAGGTTTTCATTTGTGGTGAGAGGAGAGGTCTGCGGCCTCTGAATGTCCTTCTCTCCCTCCTTTGCCAATTCTGGAATCCAGGGGTGAATAATTTTGATACTTCTGGAAAATCCTAAGAATGAGGTGGTATTAAGAAAGGTCAAAGCATGCACTTTGTTTATGAGACTGGACATAAACACACAAAAATGTATCTACATATATATACATAAACATATACACATGCATTTAGTGAAATTCGCTGTTATCAAAAGAACTACAAGTAGCATAGAAGGGCTGAACAGCTGGAGCTAGATTGGTATATTGTACTGTACTGTAATGACAGCACAGGAGTATTTAATTTCTTCAAAGAGTCAAAATGTCTCCTTCTGAACTGGAAAGACTGGGGTGGCTGAGCTGCGAGTGCTTTTTCCTGGATATAAATGAAGATACTTTTATAAGGAAGATGCTATGGATATGGATTTTTCTTATTGTCCCTTAGAATAAATTAAAAATGGGCATTCAGGGATTAGCTATGCGGAAGAACTCAAACACCTCAATATTCACAACGAAACACAAAAATTCCATTCAGTTCCTACCTCTGCTAGAAACAACCTCTGTGTCATGGGAAAAGCCTCACCACTAACCCTTGCTTCAGGCTTTCTTTCTACTCAGTCCCTTAATAAAACAGAAACACCCTCTCTCACGTGCTGAGACGGCAAGAAGGAGCCTGTTTAATGAGATGCCATAACAGCCTCTCTACCTGACTTGTCACAAGTATCTTTACAGCTGTGTTTGTATCAGGAATAGTTCACTGAATTCAGGAATAGTTCACTGAATAATTTTTTATAACCAGACTTATTATCCTCCACTCCCTGTCCACCTAATAATTTGTATAAATATTACATTTCTGTTTTTAGAGAAAATTTGCAATTCTCTGATGGCAATAGCCCCCCCCTCCCCCCCACCCCGCCAGTCCAGGCTTCCTCTCAGAACAATATGTTGTACAAATGGCATTAAGGTTTGACTTTGAGCTACGCTTCCTCATTTAATTACCAAGGAAGGTGTGAAGCTAGTGTTGTAATACTGAGTAAATTGATGGGATCTTTCTCTGCACAATATAGGCTGAAGAAAAGCAAAGAATCCTCATGCATCCCCCATGCTCAGCTCCCAGCACTCTGTCCCTCCTGATGCTGCATAGTGTAGATTGCCATTTTATTTCTTATCAATAGATCTCCATAATTCTGTGAATGAGAATGACATTCCTTCAGACCTGGTTTTGTAAGGAAAACCTATATCCATAGGAGCAATTAGTCCCCTGCTGTGAGTTTAGACACGCCAGCTACACTGCAGCTGCTGTCTGTTGCCAGCACTAAATTTTCCTTAGTAGTGGATCAACGTGTTTAAACACTTTGATCTTCTTTATCTCAGCAAAGAGATTTGAAAGCCTCCTGGTCGAACAAGTTTTCTTTTGGGTGAAACTCCATCTCATTCACCATTTCAGTGCTGACCTGTAACATTTGTGCTTTATTTACTGGAGAGGCATCGCCTTTTGAAATGGCTTCTCACATCGTCTGAGAAAGACTTTATTTTCATTCCCCCCTAACACCAAGCTTAAGTAACGGTACTTCAAACAGCAGATAAGAGGCACAAAGAGGACTCAGTCTTCTACGCAGCAGTTCAGAATCGTCTTAATCTCCATCACGCACTTTCTGATTTTCCTTTTAATCTCCCTCAGCACAGCTGAGAACTTGCTATTTAGGCTGCCTTATTACTGTTACGCTATGAGAGTTTAAGTACTGTTCGGAATAGATGAGCACAAATGAACTGAAATGAGGGACCAGGCACATCAGATGGGGGTACAGCAGAGAAGATGACGGGAGGTAAGAGTTAAGAGTTGGGTTGAGTCTTACTCTATTTTCTCACTTCCCAAGGAACCACAAGTCAACTATTACTGATGAGAAACCGCTAAGCAGGGAAAAGATGCTCTCAGGCTTATTCCTCCAACCACTTCTGAATTCCTGAATTTCCTACCCAAAACTATCTCTCTGCCCTTTTTGCCTACCATGGGGTTTATATAGCTGTAAATGGGAAATCCAGCTCAAACTTCATTAATGAAATTACCTATCTGAGTTTTGAACTATAGATTGGTCTAACCCCAAACTGACTGAATTTGCTCTCACATGAATTGCTGCCTCCTCTGATAAAGAGAGTTACACTGCTTGCAAAGCAGAGGGAAGGAGGCTAAGGAGAGACCTTATTTCATCCCTGCAGTACTTAAAGGGGGCTTAGGAGAAAGACTGGGGGAGCTCAGTAAGACCTGTAGTTATGGGACAAGGGGTAATGGATCCAAAGTAAAAGAGCGTACATTTAGAGTACACAGAAAGAAATGAGCATGGTGAGACACTGGCACAGGTTGCCCACACAGGTGGTGGATGCACCATCTCTCGAAACATTCAAGGTCAGGCTGACAGGACTCTGAACAACTCGATCTAGTGGAAGGTGTCCCTGCACATGGCAGGGGGATTGAACTGGATGACCTTTAAAGGTCCCTTCCAATCCAAACCATTCTGTGATTCAATGATTCTCGAAGAAGCCCAGAGGGTTTACCTGATATTAAAATCTTCTCGATGTTAGGGCCATATCATCAGGGCTGCACTCTTATCAAAATACTTGCTCAGAAATGCAGACAAAGCCTTTACCCTCACCCCAGTATTTGGTTCTGTTAGTGACACAGAAATCTAGAATAAACAGCATAATTAGAGACTTTTTTAACAAGGGCTTACTCCTTGGCATGATTTTAATACCACAGACAATCAGAAGAGTTGATGGAGAGACAGATAACTGAGTCAAAACTTAGGTGAATTTTATTTCTGCTGCAGTTTGAGTGCTCCCACCCTGCACCAGCTGGTTTTATTACGCAGGTGGATGGAATGTGTTCTGCTCCATTTCCAAGGGAGCCACACAAGACTAGCATAAATCAGTCAGCAAGTACCTTGAACCGCATATATTAGGAATGTAAGTGAGAGGAATTCCAAAATGAAGCATGTTTAGACAAAGAGGCAATTATAGTATGGAGAGGAAAGGAGTGTAAAAATTTCAGCTGTAATCAGGGACAGAGCACAGTAGCTGAAGGAGGTGGAAAGTCTGATTCTTTATTTATATAGCCTCATAAATAGGGTGATTTCAATCCCCTGCATATGATATAGTAATACCTATTAGAACTGAATATCACAGACTGATTCCAAAGAGGATTTAGGAAACTGGTCTTATAATATCCACGCAGTTCAGTGAGCCAGATTCAGGTCTCATTTACAAAGGGTCTGCCCAGGTGTGCTTTTATGGACATCATTGGAGTTACGCAGAATGGAGGCAAATGATACATAAATGTTGTGGGTTTGCACTGCAGAAATAGGAGGGGTTAACAGAGCAGTTTGTGTCACTGCATGCTGCAAGCTTGACCATAAAAATGCATTCCCAGTGGGTCAGCACCTGTTTAGATAAATGGTTTACTTGAAATACACAATGCAGGAGAGCTTGCACATTTATCCATATGGCACTAACATGAACTGCCAGCTGTGGCCAGTCGCCCAATATGTTCTCTCTCCATCTATGACATATGAAACCATACGGAATCATCTATCCATTAGGAAGAGATCATTTTCAGACAGGAAGGCTTTCTGACACAATTATTAGCTGTGGCGTTCTTGACCAGGAACAGGCTGAAACATGCAGGAAACAAAAAGAGGCTTATGTTGTCTTGCTGTCTTAAAGGGTCATGTGAAGCATTTTCTATTTTTAAATCATCTTTCAAGCTGTTCCCTTTTTTTGCTTGATTTTTTTCCTTTTTTTGTTGTTGTTGTTGGTTTTGTTTTGTTTGTTTGTTTGTTTGTTTGTTGGGTTTTTTTTAGAGAGTGCCTTTAAGCCTAATGTCATTATGCTGCATGGGATGCTTTTCCCTCCACCCATGTTTTGATGAGTGATCATAGCACATGAGGCTACTGGTTTCCTCTGAGCCCTGGTTTGATTAGAGCCAGCAGACAGGTACGTGACTTGCTAGAAACAGTGTGTTTTAGGAGCAACTGCTGAACACCCTATTCGCAAACAAGTGGTCCCAGGACTGTGGTTCAAACGTAATTCCTTCTCAAGTGTCCTTGTCTTTGCACACACTGTGGACTTTGTTGTGAACCAATGCTAAACACTGTATATCAGCATAAAATCCAAGAAAAACATTGTCAAAACAGAGTCACTGGCTGAATTCAATAATATCTTTATTGAGACAGAAAATCCTATTAAAGCAGTTTGCCTGCTCTCAATCTGGAATAACTCAATTACTCATGATTTGCACCAATGCAAATGAGACGAGAATCTGCCCCCAGAACACTTGCTAGCCATGCTCATTGACATGATCAGAAGTACGGTGTTCCCCATAATCAGCCTTGGTTTACCTCTAATGGATATAAGCAGAGACAAGAGCCTCAGGCGTTTCAGGCTGTGGAGTGAAGAGCTGATCCCTGTCTGCCTGTAGAGTGTGCAGATTATGTATGGAGAATCTGAGAAGATTGTTTTGGAAATTAAGTGGCCCCCAAATGAGTCTGAAATCCAGAAATATTTCTTAACCACAGCACTTAAAGCTACAGGACCTCTTCTCCCACATGCATTGTACCTCACCTAATCCAGCAGAAACCTTCGGAGTTAAATTAGCATGTGATGAAAACTGGCTCTGTGGTACAGCACAGACTACCCAAGGAAGAGAAAGATAGCTACTAAATTTAATAATTGCTACTAAATTTAAAACTAAATTGTAAGTAATGCATTCTTTGATCTAGCACCCTGGTACTAGAAACAGGCATTGGGCTCTTATGTCTAGTGAGTACAGATACTCCAGTCAGTAGACACCAGTTCAAAACTAAGTTGTGCAAAGTTCAGACTCAATAGATGATGCCAAACACAGACAAAACTTTGTAAAGTGATACTGTCTTCTACTTAACACAGCAATGCCCGTATCCAGTTCTTTCTGTCTCCTTTTCCTAGCAACTGATGATATAGATTCTTTGAAAGAATCTGGACCTGGGTAACAAGTTTTGTGCTGTTCTGCTGATAGTGTCATATCATGTGTTCTGGAAAGAGAGGTCAACAACTGCTTGTGGTCCCACCACAGCCAATAGTTAGGGAAGTTAATGGGAAGCCAGGATAAAGACTATATATATATGTAATCTTCATAGCAGTAGGTGGTTATCCACAAATGTCCTGCTTTTTGGGTGTGTTTTCCATACCCAAATAACAGTACTCAAACAGTATTTCCTTTCTTGACAGCAGTGCTTTCATAGTTGTCATAGACCCAAAAGTGCCCCATGTCTGGTGATGGTTATCAATGAGAAACACCAACCTTTGCAAGCAGACTAGAAGATACCCACACCGTACCAAGGCAATTTAATGCATAGTAAGTGGAGATTTCAGTCAACCTTTTCCTGGTTGGATGGCCATATGCAGAAGATGATCACAACAAATACAATGAGAATTCATATAAAACACTTCAGAATATTTTAGCTCCTACTTACAGGCAACACAAAGCATCTAAAATGGGGAGCCTAAATCCTCTGCTAGTTAACGCAGACATTTCCAGATAATCTAAGGTTTAAACCAAATATTTAACTAACAGATGGCATGAATAGCCCAATAATTGTCTACTTTGCCAACAAAACAAGAAGGTAAAGAGTCAGTCTTGCCTAGAGACAGAGCACTAACTGGGAAGCAGGATACCTGGATTTGTTTCCTGTCTATCTGCAATGAACTCTGCACATTATTTCCAGGGACATTAGCCCACACATTTCCAGTTCAGCTAATAAAGGATACTGTTGACCATATACTAGTCACAAACAGTTGTTCCAGCTCTTGTCTCTTTTTCCCATTACAAGGTACACTGATGCTCATCAGATGTTTCTACATAAGTTTTTCTTTCCCAAGTACAGTACTGAGCAGCACTGGCATATTGGCATCTCAGGAGGACTCAAGCAGTTCAGTCTGAAGATTATGATCCCAGTTCTTTTTGCAGTCATTTGTTTACTTTCATGACATCATGACAATTGTTCTCCCACAGATGATTTGCCTTTCTTTGGTTCTGTAACCCAATAGCATGTCTTTATCATGCATACCTGACATATTTTAAAACATCACATGTAAGCTCTCACCAGAGCAGCAGTTTAGCTCAATGTCATGCAATGCCTTAGTAGTTCAGCTCATTACTTTCCCAGCTTTAAATCCATAGCAGAAATTTTCTCACTCATATTTGTCAACTGCCAGCTGCCACTGGCTCTGACATGTATATCTCTACAATTCAGATCAGAGAGTTTCTTAAATCTACAGAATGTATACAATAGGACTATGGAGATCATAAGCAACCAGGAAGTGATAAAACGAGATAATAGATATGCTTTGATGCATTTCTACGTACAGACAGGAGTATCTGTATTTAAAAAATACAGAGAAATACATAGAAATATTCTACACAGCCACCAAAAGTTTATAAACCAGCATTTTCTGCTTTCTTAACTCTATTTGAACAAAACATCCCCAAAATTCAGCAAAATTTAGAGGTCAGTGTTCCAAACGGTCATCTTTGCTGGGAATTGATAAGATAATTTGCTTTGTTCAGACCTTTTCTATATTTCTACACCTACTGCAAACAAGTGCTATGCCATTGGTGCCAACCTAAAAGAGAGTATTCTGAGAACATGAACATAATGGAATTTATCTCAAGCACAAAGCTATGTGGATATATGAAGCATTAACAAAGCCCACATTCCACACAGACCACGCTACCAGTCTTGAGTAATAATCTGCCCTACAAAAAGGTTGCCATCCCAGTTGAAAGAGCAATGAGCTCCAGAGCTGCCCAGCAGCTTATCTCAGAGTCATTACATTAAAATCCTGAAGAAAAAGTCATCAGAAGTTGTCTGCTTTAGTATTCGTCACACTGGGCCTTGAAGAAAATTCTGCAGGTGCATTTATTCTTACAATATTTTGAGCATCTCTTGTCACAGGTTGAAGTCAACTCGCCAAATGCGGCAGAAACTATATCAAACTGTAACAGGACCTGAATTCCTTGTTATTTCTGCTTTACTTGGTGATTGGGAAGAAGATGCCCAAGACACTCTTCAAGGTGGATCAGACTATAAGTGTTCTTCAGGCTGCAAAACTAATGTTCCAGCCAGCTACTCTTTGAGAAGCTCCTGACATATTTACTCCCCAAAGCTGCAAAGAACAAACCAGACCTTTAGTAGTGTCTGGCCTAGATGGAATTACCCTCACTTTTCATTAACTTCAGGAGAACTGCATTGACACTGGCATGGAATTCGTGCGAACAGTAGTTTGCTTCCTACTCTAGCAGGCAAATGCCAGTCCAGATTCAGGGATGATACCTGCACCTTGCCCACTGCCACCATTAAGCAGAATAATGGCTCCTTTATGCCTCTGATTCCTTTCTCACTTGTTGTCTACTGAGACATCATGCCTTCTGGGACAGAGTTTGTCTTACGTGCATTTATCTGTGGACTGATGTTGCCTGAAACTATAGCAGCGTTAATCTGCTGCAGCTATATTCAAAACAACAGAAAAATGTCCACACCTGCATCATATGTTTTCTCTGTGTGAAGGGGAATAAGCTGTAAAAATGGAAGGCAGGTCTGCTGTGATGCAATACTCTGGTTTGTAGCAGTATAGCTATTTTAGTAGAATATCTATGTTTTTGGATGACATAGTTATGCTGCTAAAAACTTCTAGTCTTTGCTGGAGTAGAACATCTCACGTTGCTGCTGCAGTTCTGTCTAGTACATGCAGATGTTACCATAATGCAAATAATTAATAATAAAAAGTAATAATTGAATGTGAACTGCATGCACTGGGCTGTCATGAGTAAGCAATACAAATTACTTGCAGAATTTTTTTTCTGCTCGTCTGTATTCTGCTCTTTGTGACAAGTTCTTTGTCAACTTTTCGTTCACTGGTAGCAATGAAAATGTACATATGTGGCAGCTAGTAACTCAAGCTTCCCAAGGGGACAGTTAATTCTCTGCTCCCTGGTCCTGTGCTTATTTCCCTCAGTCACTTTTCCCCTGTGGATCCAGTAAGAGAGCAAAAGATGTGCCGGAAAGAGAATGAGAGCAAGAATTAACCACAAGGAATGAAAAAATGGGACTGGTTAGAAAAAGCAAGAAGCAACGGCATGTCAAACAACAAAACATCTCTGCTTGATGGTTTAAACAAGTAACATGAAAGCCTTGTTCTTCCTTTTCCATTGACACAGGAGTCTCCCTAGCCACAGAAATATCTTTACATTAAAGGATAACATTAAACAATCAAATCTTTAATAAGTCCCTGGAAGCCCAGAGGCACAAGACAGACCCCCTTTGTTTATCACAGACCTTATATGCTCAGAGGTCTTCAGATGAATGAGGTGCCAGACAGCAGTCTGGGGAGACTGCGAGTGTTAACTCAACACCCTCCAGCAGCTTCACAAAACCATCCCTCCACTCACTCAGACCCAACCCTGCATTTCCCAGAGTGGTTGAGGATAATGAGGAAATTATTTCAAAACTACAGAGTCTAAAAAAAATTTTCTTCTATCTGAAAGTCAGATTTTATGCCTTATATTTTTATTTTATGCCATATTGTTATGAGATTCACGTGCCGAGAAAAAAAAATCTTAACTTTGATGGTTTCAACAGCAAAACTCCAAAAGAGTTACTCACTTGCCTAAGTAGGGGCTTCTAGTCCTGTTTGAGATCTCCTGGAGTATCCCACAGCTTGTTGCCCATCTCCTGTCCATCCTTTGGAATACCTTGTGGCATCTCATACAGCAGTAAAAGCCTGTGTTAGTTACCCAAACCACTCTTCAGTCTATTCTGGGCTACAGTTTCAGCCTGAGGCTAGTTCGTGATGAGATAGCAGTGTTCGCAGAAAGTTTCCTTTCCTTGCTTGGATCACACTAGCAATTAGTCCTTGGAGAACAAAACACTGCAGAGGCAGGATGAAAATACCTGGCCAGTGTAGAACTCATTTACCCTCTCTGGCTGGCAGCATGGGGAGCAGATCGAGCCTCTCAACCCACCACAAACGTCAGAAGAAAAACTCCTAGGTCTAGATGTCAGGTCTTAAAGATTTTTTTCTTATCTGTAGGCTGAAAACTCAAAACTGTAACCTATTAAACAGGCATTTGCGTAATGCCTCATATAAATCTCACTGAATTCTGCTCTTATACCAGTTCTACATCTGTGTGACAGTGCAAGGCAGGTATTCCACATTTGCAACACTGGGGCACCAGTTCTACACTAATTTCATTGCAAGCATCAAGTGTAGCTGCAGAGAGCACTTTCAAGACTTGGGACTTTAAAGATCCATCCAAGTCCTTGATTAAGACAAGGCAACCACCAAGCTACCTTTTTTATGTTTGTCTTTCAACAGTAAAACAACATGGACGAGAAAGATTAGGATCCTGTGCTTTGCATGAAGGCTGGGCTGGCAGGTTCTGCTCTGGACTTTCTTCACATCCAGCTCCAAGTTCATCTACCTGGGAGTCACTTGACTCCCAGACTTGGTCGAATTCATGGCAACTTCCCAAGCACCTCCTCCTATGCTTGTTCTAAGAAAAGAGATCCAGTGTTATCTTTGAAACTGAAGCAACCCAGAGCTCTGTCCCATTAGTTACACAGGACAGATAAGTTCAAAAGCACTTTGGCAGGGAATGCGCATCTGACACTTTTCCCTTAAATGATGCTTCTCCAAGTAGGCTCCTAAGCTAAACCACAGTCTTTTATAGGATGTTTGGTAAAACAAAAGGGGATTTGGGAATGTGTGTGGCAAAAATTGGCTGGTTGATAAGGCACATTATGCCTAGAAAGCTCCTTTGAGCTTACACTTCATCAAGATGGATGATTCCATACGTGAAGGGTAATCTAAAAAGGTGGAGAAGCACATGCAAACAGGTAAGTGAATCCCTGCACAAAGCACAACCCCTCTTTGAAAGTTATGACGGAGAATCAAATGCATGCGGACTGGGTGAGAATTCCTCATTTGCACCAGGACAGCAGTGTATAACAACCTCTTTTGCTCTGCCTCACTCCTCACACTTGCAGAATAAAGGCTCCCAAACCCTTTAAAGATGCCAGCATGGTGTTTACACCTTGCTACAAGGAGCAGTGAGCAGCAGAGTTCTGATCATGAAAATCTTCAGGATGAAATAATCACATAAAGAGAAAGAGATAAAACAGGCTGACTGTAGATATGATAGAAAAAGATACTATGATTTTTATTGAAATTATGGAGTTAATTTTTGAGAAATTATGGAACTTCCAAGCCTCTAAGAAAATCGCTCATATAGAATGAGCTCACATATGATTAGTCTGCCCAACTTTGTATTTTCCCCTTCTGACAGACCCCTTTGATGGATTTGCCCGGTAGATGAATCTGGGCGTTTTTTGGAAGGAGTCATCACGGCCAGGGAAGGGTTACAATGACAGATGCCCCACATTTGAAACGCTTCTCTAAGCCTCTGTACGCAAACAAACAAGAGATGCTGCTGAGCTTCTCTTCATGTCAAGAAAGATAAAATCAGGTCACTTAAGACAGAGAAGAAAGAATGAGACAAAAACAGATCTCAGAAGTCACCACTAACAGAACACCCTGTACATGTAATAGTAATGTAAAGGGAAAAGAGAAATTCCTGCAGACTCCAATTCCTGCATGAATTCCCTCTGTTGTCATGAGAATGATTGGGTTTTTTTCCCTGCCTTTCTTTCCCCACCTACAAAATGGGGACAGCACTTACATAACTGCTTTGCAAAGTGCATAGGAGGATTAGCTGGATGTCATTTGTCATATGAGCTGAGCTATGAAAGTGCGAAGGAGTATTTTTAATAAATACCTCATTACCTCATTACATTTTTTACTTCAATTCTTCCCAGGAAGGTCAATCACACTTTGTTTTTTCTGCCATCCTCCCAAAAATGTGCAGACCCCTTAACCATTTCATTGCTGATGAGCCATCTTTATTACCTAAAATGACTTGCACCCAACATGGTGTGCTTCTATTGGTCAGTCATGTATGCAAGTCACAGTGAGCAGCACATTAAACAATAACAGATTGATTTGTATTTTAATAATCTGACCTTGTTTGATCTGGACAGGCAATGGTGTTTTACATCCAGTCATGCTGCAAACACGACAGGTTATGGATCCTTGTTACACTGCTGTGAATATTGAGTGACTGCAATGATGGCTTCAGAATTCTACCACAGAAACAGAGATCAAAATAACTTTAAATAATTTGGGGTATTTAAATAACTTTGAAGTGGCTGCAGCTTTGCTGTTCAGGCTTTAACCTGCACAAGCTTGTGAGATTTTGTGCCCTTTTCAACTAGGGACTGGGGCAAATTTTTTTCCAGCATACCCAAAGCCTATTTTATTTTGTTCTAATCAAATTGACCTGGATTCACTTGGTTTCCTCCAAGCAAAATTCACTGTACTGTTCAAGAAAAAAAATGGCCCCCACAATATCTGCCAGATGTAGTGACCCTCAGCTAAAAAAAGATATTTTTATCAGCATATTATTTTATTTCTTTAGCTGATTTGCTTTTGTCTCCTAAAAGCCTTTGGGACACAAAGCCAGCACTAACTTTCCTCCCCATCACAATGCTCAGTGATAACATTAGCTGACCCATTTGAGTGCTGCAATGAGTTATGGTAATAAAGGACTGAAGGCAAATTGACTCTCCTGTCTCTTCACAATGCAAGTCTCAATGCATACGAAAAGACCTTTTTTTTATTATTATTATTTTTGTCATTACGAGGACTCACCACTTACCAAGGAATGCTTTCTAGGGAGAGGGAAGCTGCCATATGACCCATGTAAAAATGGTAAATAGCAATTCAGACTGTTTATTTTGCACATTGCACAAGAGAATAACAGGGCTGGAATTACACTGGAGGGTTACTTGGCACTGTTTTTCTGTCTTTGGCCAACTCACAGTGCAGAAGGACAGGTGTGATGGATGTGACAACACCTGGGCTATGCTGCAGAGGTGCAATATGACAGCCTCAGAAAGCAGTCAGGAAAATGGAAAAGGATTCAGTTTAACTCTGATTGAGGCCTTTCCATAGGATTTTCCTGAAGGTGACCCAACTGCTTTCACAAAAATTGTAGCACAACTTCTGTTCCTCTTTTCTCATCCATCTCCATAGCAGAACAGAGTGCAGACTTTGGTCATACCAGAATGCAGTTGTCGGCCCTCTTTGCTTCCTTAGGTCCCTAAGTCATTGCACTAGATGACTGGATCCACTTCCTGAAATGGCTGAAAGCCCTCTTCAACCTTCTGTTATTCCTGAGTGGAAGCCTCACTCACCTGCCTTCCTCAGGCTATGGAAAATGATCTTCTTCGTCCCTCTCTTGTGTACTAGGGACACAGAAACAGAAATAGCTGTCTGCATTTGTACCCTTGCAAACCATCTAGTTATTTAAACACCCCGACACCCCTGTGATGGGCAGATTGCATAAAGCCCCATGGAGCCTGGCCTTGAACTCTTCCAGGGATGAGGCAGTCACAACTTCTTTGGGCAACCTCTGCCAGTGCCTCACCACCCTCACAGGAAAGAATTTCTTTCCAACATCTCATCTAAAACTGCCATTACTCCTTGTCCTGTCACTCTATGCCCCTGTCAAAAGTCTCTCTCTATCTCTCTTATAGCCCTTTTAGGTACTGGAAAGTGCTCTAAGGTCTCCCTGGAGCCTTCTCTTCTCCAGGCTGAACAACTTCAACTCTCTCAGCCTGTCTCCATAGCAGAGATGCTCCAGCCCTCTGAGCACCTTCATGGCCTTCTCTGGACTACCTCCAACAGGTCTATGTCTGTCCTATGCTGGGGATCCCAGAGCTCAATATAGTACTGCAGGTGGGGAACTTGGGCATTAGCCAGAGCTCATCTTGTCATCAAATCTGATTAGGCTTCCATGTAAATGGCTGCTTTGAAGAAAAAAAGATGCAATCAGATAGATCCATCTGTTACTCCGAAGTCTAGAGAGATACTTGTCTGATATGAGATGAAGAGAAAAATGGCATGAAAGACAAGTGGCTTTGGGCTCATTTTAAAGACACTTCATTCAGTCATAAAAGATTCTGATTATTCCCTTCAGGGATAGTCAGAGCTGGATGTGTATTCTAGGGCTAAATAAGGTATGGTCTTCATCCACTCCTTACTTGTAACAGGAGGGTCCACTTCATATTGGTATTTAGTAAGGCAAAATGAAAGGAAGCGAAGACCATCACATTCGTTAAACTCATTACCAACCCTTCGCTAATATGCTTGATTGATAATGGTGACTTTTTTTTTTCCCCCATATCAGAAGGCAGTTCATGCCAACAGAGCATTATAATGAGAACAGGGGAGCACCAATTCCCAGATCAAGGCTCTGAATGCCAAGCTGGTAGTAGGGGAAGAAACCTTCATGGTCTGGGAACTCTAACAAGCAGGACGGGATTGCACTATAAATTACATTCTGGGTATGAGTTACAGTAATCTCGATCACTAGAGACTCATCAATTGGACATTTAAGAGCAGGCACATAAATAAAATATCTTCAGATTGTAGACAGATTACATGCATGCAGTTCTGTTATGGATACACTTTCTTCATGATTCCTGCTACATGGCCCATTGATAGGATTTTAAAATTTAATACCCCAGGCCAGTAAGTCCAGAAAGTACTTCCTAAATAACCTACTGTCAATACTGATCTGAATTAAGACCAGCCTCTAAATGCTGCACCATGCAATTGATTTGACTTTTCACTGTTTGTGTTTTTAATTTTCTTTCCGTTCTTTCCAGATATAAAACAATAACAGTACTCCAGAAAAAAAGAAGAGAAAGAGATCATTCTTAATTTGGTACTCAGTTGAGGAACAAGAGTAATACATCCAATGGATTAAAAGAACACCATTAAGCAGTTTAAGAATATAATTTTAGTTTTGTGAAAGCAATTATACTAACAGTGGGTACCACTGCAGTATCTTCACTTTCAGAAGATCCTGATCTCCATGAAAAAAGTGGAGAAATGTCATATAGCAATCTGAGTAACCTGAGCAACTCTGTGTGAACACTTAGCAACAAGACAGTGAATTCTATGAGAAAGGCCATGTTAATGTGCTCTGTGAGGGAAAAACACCCACTGTCTCAAAATTATTTCAATATTTTAATGTACTTATAGACGAAATATTCATTTTTTCCAATTAAGCAATTTTCAGTTCTCCAGGAGATCAAAAATGATTGCCCTTCGTAAATGTTTATAGATTTCCCAAATCTTGACAATTTGGTCAATTTTCTTCAAAAGTTCAGTTTCAGTTGTGATCCTTAACCTTATAACTAGTAAGTAAAGAAGCAGCAAGGAAAGATGGTGATGTACGGTCATCAGCTCTATAAGTTGGTTATTGTTCTTTCTAAACGAAATTATTTCAAATTTTCCTTGAAAAGAAAGTCTTAGATTATAAATTTGCTCTAGGGTATTTGAAATATTATTTTTCAAAATGTTTAAATACTCCGAAAGAATTGAGACATTTTAATTGACCTGAAATACATGCATTTGTGGGTTTTTTTTCCCCCGGAGTAGTTGTTTGTGTATCTGTTTTAGCTCTGCCTGACACAATATTTTTGCCCTCTATTTTTTGGAACATTAGGTGAATCCCAAACTTATTACACAGCTGCACTACTTCATTCCTACTTGCTTCAGGCTGAGGGGAACATGCCGGAGCACAGCCTGATCTCTCCTTCAACACTTCTTGATACGTACATGTGGCACCTGAGATGTGGGTTATTTGTTGCTTTAGCTGTAGGAAAGAGCCAGGCGTGGAGGAAATTGTGACTCAGAGATGAACAGTTTGTAGTACTTCTTGGCTTCTTCAGGGCTGCTGTAACCGTCTCATGATGTGCAGCCCTTGCTGAAGGCTGTGCACTAAATTGGGTGATGCTTTCACACTTGGCGGATGTCGGTACAATTCCACTGAGTCAGTGAGTCAATGCGGGATGATGACTTGCACCTGGCTTTTCCCCCCATATTCAATGCTAGTGAGGCTGCACCTTGAATCCTGTGTTCAGTTCTGGGCCCCTCACTACAGGAAAGACATTGAGGTGCTGGAGTGTGTCCAGAGAAGGGCTACTGAGCTGATGAAAGGTCTGGAGCACAAGTCTGATGAGAAGCAGCTGAAAGAGCTGGGGGTGTTTAACCTGTAGAAAAGGAGGCTAAGGGGGAGCTTTGTCGCTCTCTACAACTGCCTGAAATGAGGTTTTAGACAGGTGGGGATTGGTCTCTTCTCCTAGGTAACAAGTGCTAGGACAAAAGGTGTAGAAGGCCTCCAATTGTGCCAGGGGAGGTTTAGATTAAATATTAGGAAAAATTTCTTGACTAAAAGTATTGCAAAGCAATGGAATAGTCTGCCCAGGGAAGTGGTTGATTCACCATCCCTGGAGGTATTTAAAAGACATGCAGATGTGGCACTTGGGGACATGGATTAGTAGTGGACTGGCAGTGCTGGGTTAATGGTTGGACTTGATGATCTTAGAGATCTTTCCTGACCTAAAAAATTCTATGATTCTAAGATGGAGTATGCCCCAGGCTCCCTCTCTTCCAGATGAATTCAAGTCTTGTCCCAGGTATGACAGGACATACCTACATTCTTGCACTACCAGGGGCTGGGAGCTGAGCTTCAGGTGACTCGACAACAGCAGGCACTGTTTGGCTTCTCGTGCTCCAAGTTTATTTTTTGACTCTTCCTGCTGGATCTCAACAAAATAAATCAGCTCTGGAGAGGGTAGCCTTTGTCTTTTAGGCTATAGGTACTTGTTCTTTAGATGATACTAAAGCCTCTAGAACACTTTTTTCTCTCTCTCTTTTTTTTTTTTCCTCCCCTCATTTCTTTCTCTTCCTTTTTTTCTCTTCCTTTTTTTTTCCCCCCCCCCCCCCTTTTTTTTTTTTTTTTTAATCAACATAAACACAGCTGTAGAGATCCCAAATAAGCTGTCTACTTCCAGGGGAAGTTTCTCCAAGTGTTCACTTCTCAGTGCCTTCCTTTTTTGTGACCATATTTATTTTGTCTTTATATTTTTTAAAGTGTATATTCTATGGAAGCCACACCACTGACCTACTTTTAAAAATGCATTTTAGAAATATCTGGTTCTTTAGATGTTTTAATACAGCATTTATATTGCAAAGGTTAACCCAAACAGGTAACAGACTAGAGGAAAAATTTACTATAGTGTGTGTAAAACAAAACAAAACAAAACAAAATAGATTTTATAAAAAAAAGACTTTGTCAGGTTTGTGAATAATGCGAACAGTGAGCTGAATTGTGTCAAAGCATAAACCAAGCAATTCTTTTCAGTGATGCAAATCTTCTCTAGCTACTCTGAAATCTCAATCACAAAGGTTTTTCTACAATATTAAAGAGAAGACCTTCCTTTCCCTGAAGAGTGATAAAGAGGCACTAAGCCCTGCTCTGTTGTTAATCACAAGTCATTTTAATGTGGGTCTGTAACACTGTGAAAGGTGACCTACAAAAGGCAAGTGGCAGGCTATAATTCTGTGCCTTGGAAGGTAACACCAGGATCTAGCTGATAACTGACTTTCCTGTTATACAGTTATCATCTGTAACCCTTTTAGATGCTCAGTGGGTCCTTGCTAGCACTGTCTGTGTTAACCCATGTAATGGTGAAGGAGCAGTAAACTGTTCAGAGCATGGAAACGACTCTCCCACGCTCTCTGAAAGCAGCAGCAACAAACATGTTGCTGTGAACCCAATTCCAATTTCCAGTCACAGGCCACTAATGAACATTTTTTATATGATACAAGCACTACCTGGCCTCAAAATTGACTGGGATCCTGCTGTAGAAGCACAGCGTGTGGACAAAGGACTAGCAGAGTATTTGGGAAATCCCACAGCATTTGTGCCCTGTTCTCAAACAGCTCCTTAAGTGCTGACACATGGCTATCATCAGAGACAGACACAAGACTAGGTGGACCTTTGATGTGCCTAAGAGCATCGAGAGAAAATCCATGCACTAAGGAATCAAGTGATTCAGCTGGAGTCAGGTCAACAGCCAAGGAGTTCAGAGAGCTCAGGGGTTGCAGCCCAAAGCTCAGCCTGGGAACTGCTTTAGAGCCTCCAGACAGGTCTCCCTCTTCTTCCTCCTTCTGCTCCTCCTTCTCTTCCTCCCGCCTCCATGGATTCTGGGAGATCCTCATCAGACTTGCACATACTTTCTTTAAAAAGGGATTTCCAGACTAAGGCAGGAACAATGACACAGTGCACAGGCTGTTGCCATTGATGGTCCTGCACATTAAACATTTCAAAGAGGCAGGACTAGCTGCAGAAGCCAAGCTGGTTAACACGGATAATGAACCAAACAGCATTTCCCTGCTCAGAGCAAGCAAGGATGCGCTCACATATGTATTCCAGTTACATCCCACTTGTGGAGTTTGATATTCACCTCGGTGGGATGAGACAGCCTTTAAGGCAGCACTGCCTGATATCAGCACAGTCTGTGGGATGCTGCTCTGCAGATGCAGAGGTTTAAGCAGGGAAGGAGAAGCACGAGAATGGGCTAAGACAAAATACAACTGGGTATTTCTGTACTGCTCCCTGCTATCTTGGAAAAAGGTAGAACCATTGTAGGAACATGAGCCAGCAGCATTACTCAGTTTAAGAAAGGCAAGAACAGAGAAAACCTTGGCTTTAGTCTCTTTTGCTGCCTTGATGAAGGATGTCCCACCTGTGATTCCTTCTTTGTGCTGTAATCGTCACCTGCCTTACCATGTATATTTTGGATACACACTTGAAAATTGTGATGGTATGTGGTTTTCAACAGAGTTTCCCCAGCCATACCTCACAGGAAATTTGGCTCTGGTTTATTTTGTAAATTTGATATATCATCTCTTCCTAAGGCAACTAGATGTGTTTTCTTTTGGAGAGCAGAGAGGGAAGGGGAAAGGAAGGAATGGGAAGATTCAGCAAAATCTACATTAAAAAATGCTAAAATGCAGTAGATACATGGACCCACTTTCTTCTAATTCCTCTTTAGTTTCTTTAACTGAATAATGAGCTAACACTGATTTTTATCTGGTAACTCTGGAATCTCAGAGTAGCAAATTTTGTTATTCTAATTTGTTTTTACTAAACCCAGTTTCACCAAAGCAAGCTAGTGGCTGTAAAACAAGGTCTTCAGCCAGTCTCAGTTCTGAACTAGACCATGAAATTATAAATATTATTCATGTCTTCTATAAGCCAGGGAAAACATGTCTGTAAAATACATGTGAATGTAAAAATCCACTTTTAGGAGACGGCTAAACTCGAGCGTCTGAATGTGGTTTAGAAGGACTCCATGTGAACTTCTGTATGTGAAAGAGAAAAAACAAATCAAAATGTATCTAGAAATGGGCTTTGATCCTTTATTTAACACTGTCACATCTGTTTTCTTGGCATTAGGTACTCTTAAATGCTGTGAAGAACTGCAGCTATTTGAAATCATGATACTAAACTGAAAAACATCCTGTCACCTTGAATGTAACAATCAATATTGACCCCGTTTACCATGCAGTAGCAGATTTCAAGGTCAGTCTCCCACTGGCGATGTGGAGCCAGGATCCATGTTCCAGTGCAAGTCTTTTATGTGCCTTTTTCGTCATGTATCTGGAGTAAAATATGTATTTCCTTTTTTTCCTTTTTTTTTCTTCCAATCAAATCAGATACCATGGTCCTGAAACTCAACACCAGAAATCCACCCCCCTGTAGACCAGGCTTATGCCCTCAAAGGAAAAATAAGCCCCCTGGATGTCTCTAAATTTGTGTCAGATACAAGTGTAATTTCTTTCCCTGTTAGATGGGGAGCCACATAGAAATAACTCAGTCACAGCTTTTCACACCTACAGTAGAAGTTGTACATACCCAATTCCCTTTCACTTCGGTTGCCATTCATATTTCAGCTCTGGAATACTATCTTGCATTCCCAAAGCACCATGAATTTATGATAAAGCAAATTAGCCTTGTCCCTTAGGATAAATCATAAACTCAAGGAAAAGCATTTCAAGATCTTTGGAAATGTAGCAAAACCCCTTGCAGGTTAAAAGGTGCTATGCCTTAGTGGGAACACTTTCTTCTCTGGTCCAGGGTGGGTTTGGCTATCAAGAGGAGAAGATCAGTAGGCAAATGCTGTAAGCCTTTGAGCAACTCTCTTCAGCTGTCACAGGAGAGGACAGTTACATGTTGTTCATGGTACTCAGTGTTATGTATTGCCCTTGACTACAATCCTTGGTGTTCAAAGGCAGAAGGCTCCTGTAGCCTGCACAGAAGAGCAAGCAAAAGTAGAGAGAAAAAGTACTTTGCCCAAGGTCACTCTGCAGGTTGAGGCTCAAAATTAGAGTGTTGAACTACATGTGCTATACTCTGGAGAATAACAGCATTCAAATTTCACGGAAGGAGCCTCTGGCTAAGCAAGAGAACAAGAACAGCCCAGTTTCCAGTTAAAATATCAACCTGCAGCCAACATGCAGCCAAGCTCTGAGCCCTCCCTACTGGTAAGGCGCGATTAACAGGTCTCCAGCGAATGCTTCATCAAACTTTTCATTATTCCTGAAATTATTTCCTCTTTGATTTCATTTCCTCTTTCCTGAGAACATCCCCATTCTTGAGACATCTAAACATATCCTTATTTCCATTGAAAACACTGACAGAAAAGCTTATTAGTTACTTTTTAATTTGGAATGATGAACCCCTAAAGTTCAAAATGAAGTTTAGCATTTCCTGATTTTTTGTTCCTTTAAGCAGAGCTCATTGTTCACAAAAATCGCTGAGGAGTAACAAAGCCAAAAAGAATTGAATGGATTTATCTAGGATCGTCTATTTTACAACAGCAGAGACAGAGAGACCACAAACATCGAGTGATTTTTACATCACTGAGTTCTCTAATGTCCCACATACTCTTCCTTTCACTTGTGATGAGGCCCATGCAGGACACATCCCTAGACGAACAGGGAACAAAGGACTGTGGGTTCCTGTAAGGTCTCCTGCCATGCTCAGGCAGCCTCAACATACCCAAGCCTACCTCTGAGGTCCCCTGCTAGGCTCTGCAATCCCACTCAGGCTCCAGAGACAACTCACCCTCTGCCACAAAGCCCTTTCTGACTTGCTCCCATCCTTTATACCACAGAATTCATTTCCCCACTTGGTATTTTATTTTGATGTTCCAGGCATAAAAAAGCAAATGGTTCCCTCAAGCCATTTTCTCTCTATGAAACTGTGAAATAGCTTTGCAATTTTGGAGCAGTTTAAAATGCATTGTTATATTGAGAAAGAAGAGGGGAGGAGGGGGGAAGCTTCTTTTCTAACTTTGAAGCACTGAATGCTATAGTAAAAACGGATTGAAATTCTTCAAATAAGGATTTCATAGCTTCTGCAGCTATCAAGACGGATGGCTCCCTATTTGCATACTGCCATCTATATAAAAGAAATGAGACTCAACGGTTTTATTATAATTATATAGCTCGGTTTTTAGTATTAATAAGCCTATTGTTATCACCACTGCTTTTCAGAGAAAACCTCCACGTTTCTGTCATACAAACTGAAATATTGCAATTTATTTTTAAGGCATGTACTAAAAAAGTAAATCCTTTCCAAAGACTCTTCCTGGTTTGTTGCTCAGCACTGAACTAGTTTGCTGGAGATTATCACCAAGGACTGTGTTTGATCATTGTTTTTCAATCTTCCCTTGCTTGCTGAGTGCTTTATTTAAAATTCACAGCAGAGACGAGATGCATACTTTAAAGATGGTATCAGTGCTATTTTTTGTGGAACTTCAGGCAGTTCCTAGGTGCTTGTCTTGATGTTCTATTAAAATAGAGCATCCTTCATTGAGCCACAAAAGAAGGTGACTGATAATTAAGGTGAAAATGCTGCTCTCCTGTCTATGCTGCAGAACTCTTATCAGGTATGTGAACTCTTATCAGGTGCCCTCTTATCTCTCCTCCTGTGCATCCTCTGCTAGAATCCTACACCGAACTCTCATGACATCAGTGGAACCTCCACTCTTGGTGATGTGAAAACACAATAGCTGCTGGAGTCTCCAGAGTGTGACTCTGCAACATTGTGGTCTTGGGGACATGGTGCACAGTAAGGAAATGTAAAAGGAAAAAATCACTGGCTTTTGAGGCTGAAACAACATATTACAGCATATTATTATATATATATATTGTTCATTTATAGCAAACTTCTTCGTTTGGTGTTGCAGCCAGAAGGAGAATCTAAGACTCAGTGCTGAAATGCTTTAGCTTCAAATATTCACAGGGACACATTCTGATAAAGTAAAATACGTTTTATTCCCAGAGTAGAAAAATTTGCAGAAGCCTATGGCTCAGTTTCACAGACTTTTTTTTTTTTTTTTTTCTTACATATGAAAAACAGAATCATAACTTTTTCCATCAGATAATACAAGGGAGCTTTCTGGAGAAAGACACAGTCATAAAAGCAAGAGGTTATCTAAGCTAAATCTCTGCATGTCAGTCACTTCAGCTTTAGAAACTTCAGCAGGTTCTATTAGCCATCTCTCTAGCTGATCTCAATTCATTTCTTATGGGCACAGTGATAGAAGTGGGTTTTCAGGGAGAGGCTGGAGAAGGACAGACATTTGAGGTGTTTGGAGGAGGAGGGCAGAGGCTTTGAACAGCACAAGAGGTTTGAACATCACATGATGTGAAAGGGAGCTGTCAAAAGACATAAAAGGTGGATGAAGGATAATGGGAAATAAATGTTTTACAACCAAAAAACACCAAAGAAAAATTTCTAGAGCAGGCAGAGAAGACAAGTTTATGATAGGGCAGGGAGAAGGTTACTGTAATCAAGAAAGGAGATACTGAGGCTTCATGGCAACTTTCTTAAAATTATCAATCTAACAAGAAACTAATTCTGAACATACAGTTGAATGAAACTTTGAGAATACCCTTTTCTTGGAATCTTACCCTAAGACCTTACTTGCATGCCTCTGGATCCTCTGAATCCCCTTAAGCACTGACATTAAGAGCAAATATAGAAAACACAGGTCATAAACATTTTCATTATCTAGAAACCCAAATATTTAGACCACTGAACCACAGGTACATTTTCAAAGTGTTATAGTGTAGGAGTTATTAGACACATGACCCTTTTATACTGTTTTTCATGGCAACCACATGACTACAACACTGTCTGATGCTTGAAAAAATTATCACTGAGATTTACTCCTCTCCACAAAAATAGTTCTAGCTCATTCTTCACCTACCATGAGATCTCAAGTCTAGATTTATCATCTCCCTGCTTACTTGTCAGCTTGCATTATTCTGACAGAATACAAAAAGCTTGAACAAACACCCTCTAGTAAAGAATTCACAGACTCATAATGTGGGAAGGATTAAGCATCATAGTAGCCAAACCAAACAATTTCTTAGGGGGTTCATATACAGTCTGTCAAACATGTTCCACAGCTCTGAGATGAAAAACAAATGCAAATGTAAATCACCTCTAGGAAAGGCAGCTTCTTCTAGGTGTCCAAATGCACTAAATCAATCTCTTTATTTTCACTTGGGCAGAGTCCACAAGCTTTCACCATCTACAGAACTGCGAGATGAAAGAGAGGACTGACTGTGTTTGGCATGCTTGTATTGAATGTTCCCAAGGCAGTTTACTTAACTGACGGTACTTTAATAAAAATCAACTCAGTTGAAAGAACCTTAGCAAGGTAAGAAAAAATGGGACTAAGGTTTGGACCTCTACTGAAGAAACTCCATCTTCCATATCTTCCGTAACCACATTTTGAAAACTGTATTTATAACTTAACATGTAAACACTTGGACCTTAACTGGCATCTAGCATAATATACAGTTATTAGCTACATGCACTGCAAGACTTAGCCAAAATGGATACCAGACACAGAAACTTAATTACAAGTTAGTTTGGAAGAATATGGACCTAGTGACTCTCTCAGGAAGCAGCAGGTATGGCCATCTGAATTACTGAAGGAACTGCACCCAACAGACTAAGGAAGACCTTCTTTGTCATATTCTCAGGTATTCGTAATTCAACAAATTTCTTTCAATATCAAAGGAAAAAACTGAGCTCTAGAAGAGTTCTAGATAAGGAGTTCCTGCCTCAGTGCCAACTCCAAAGTTCTGTTCCTTCATGACTTTGTATGACAAAGAAATATCCATGGTACAAAGTGAGATAAATCTACTAGCAGAGAAACTTTCAAAGGAAGAGACAGCAAAATGTACTGTCTGGAAGCAGACGCTAGTTAACTTCAGTCTAAGATTTTTTTAAACTCATAGAACAGTGATAATAGTTATAAACTTGCCAAACATTCCAGTGGAGTGACCAATATACCATATTTTCCTATCGAATGAGAAATTTGCCACCACATAGATACTTAATATGTTGGAACTCAAAAAGAGCACTGCTCGGGGAAGTGCTCTAGTCCTTGTGATGAAATAGATGCCAATGGTGTGGCTATTCTGGCTTTCTTGACTATGAGTCCTTTAGTTTTCACAAGTCTATGATACAGAGAGCGCCTGCTCACACTCACTATTTGTTAGACCTTGAGATAACCTTTATGCATCTACTCCTTTCCATCTCTCAGCCTAAGGCTGTGGACTCTTTTGGGGACATTATGTCTGTGTGAGAGTCCACAGCTCAGAGATGTGCTCCTCAGTGGGATGGTGTATCTCAGCATCACTGTAATTTTGCTGGAAACCATCTGTCACACCTTTTTGTTTTGATGTTCTTCTTCTCAGAGGTATCTCTCAGCAACTTTCCCTGTGTCAGTTAATGCATCAAATGAGATTATACTATCTGCTACTGTGGATATGCTCAGAAAGCATGCTGCCCATGTTCTCAATGTCACTCTCCACCGTCCTCCCTCATTCTTGCTAACTTAAACCTTCTAAAACCTCTAGTCAACATGGACTGATCTATTACTAATCTCTGACAATTCCTTTGTTAATCCTTCCTCACTTGTGGCCCAATAAGCTCCTACTGAAGCCAAAGAGAATTTGACTCAAAAAGATATGAATTTATGGTCATGATGTAAAAATAGCTCTGATTCCTGCCAAACAGAATTCCAGCTGTACAGACATCTGGACAAATGGACAGACCAGGTAGCTTTTTGTCTTCTAGAGGATTAATGGAACCATTGTATATGGGGGGTGTGTACTTCACTGTTCAGTGTTTTTCTAGAGTAGGAGGATAAATTATCTTTAAAATTTTCTTATACCATCAGGCTGGTATAGTTGATACATGAGATGTGCAAGTATAGTAAAAGACTCATACTATATTATAGGAATTGCAACTCTGTCCTTCAAATACACCATATCTTTTGTCAGAGAGCAATAAAAATTCTATGACGACTTATAATTTGGTAAGATTAATTTCCTTTTCTAACCTGTTTTCTGATATGAAGTTTTCAAAGTCAACCTCTCTTTCCCCCTTTTTTTTTTAGATTTATTTGTTGCTATTTTTTATTCCTCATCCTCCAGTAGCTTCCAGGAAGAGGAATCTGGAATTAAGGTATTCTGGACAGGTAAATATTTCAAAAAAATATTCTGCAAACAATATGTACTGTCTGAATCAGAGAAGAGATTAAATAAACACAGGAAGATGAAGGGTGAAAATGAGAGAGTGAGATCACAAAATGAGAAAATTATCTGGCACAATGATTCTCAATTTACTTTTCCTTTCATTAATGTGAAAAGACATTATTAACAAGCATGAAAATCTCTCTGCTCTGATGGTTGTCACATTGAAAAATGCAGTTGGTACCTTAAATCTGAAAAGACAGAAGTCTGAGTGAAATTCCAGGCATAAGGTGAAGGACAACCCTGATTTCTGTTGCTTTGGAGTTAATTTTCTAAGGTGTAAATTGTATCACTGTGCCTAAAGACTACAGTAACTATTATTATTTTTTTTATATATGGGAAGAAAATGCCATGATAAAATGATTTAGCCAGAGTTACACAGGGAACTTGGTGGTGAAAGTAGAATTCAAGTGCCTTATGCTCAGGCTAATAAGAGATCTTCTTTCTTTAAAAAATACCAGAGAAAATATACAAGTAGCCAGTAGGGAATTACCCTAAACAACTAAAAGTCAGTCATGCTTGCCAAAACAATTGACACTCTACATTTTGCAGAGCAGAGGGACTGTTTTAGGTGTATGTGCTCACTTGCTAACTTGCAGACTTTGTAAGACACAAATAAAAATGTGCTGTGGTGGTTCTCACTTGGGGTTTTTTGTTTCAACAAAATAAAATTTCATCTGAATCACTGAAGAAGTAATTAAATGTGACTGAGAATACATCCTTATGGTCTATTTGAGTATCATCTTCATTTTACAGAGGAAACAGAAATAGAACAATTAACTCTTAACCCCTACTCAAGAAAAAAAAAAAAAAGAGATCTTTAAATCTAGAACCCAAACATACTTAATTATTTTTCTTGAGTTTTGTGCCCTGGAATATTTTTCAGTTGTATGCATGACTACTGTATGTCTGACAAAAGAGTCAGAGGACCAATATAGCATTTTTATCTTGATTAAAGTCTAATACTCCCATACTGAAAGTCTACAGAAGTGTAATTCAGTTTCTTTCGAAATTTTGCTAACCATTATTTTAATTAAAAAAATCCTTACTACAGGACTTCCTAAAGAATCTTATAAGATTCCATATAAGATTTATGACTCTCTACATAGTCCAGAAAAAACTTTATTATAAACTACAAAAGTCACAGCACAGAAAGCAAGTAACATCCTATTAAATTCAACTAAAATATCCTAGATGTGATGGATTGGTAAAAATCAAGGGGACTTTTTTCCTAATCTCTTCCATGAGAAGGGATCCAGAGATGAAACCTCTCTTCCCTGTTGCATACATCCCCAGTGAATGAGCATTAAGGTTATCAAAACCCTTTTCTACCCTTCCCCATATTGCCGGGTTTGTTTCATGGAAATGGCACCTTGTTCTTGCCTCCTTATGTTGTAATGATAGGTCTTGACAAGGGTTTTCAAGGAAGGGGGGAGCAGTCATGGCTACAGGCAAAATCACAGCTTCTGAACTTCATGCTTGTCAATAGCTGTTTTACTTTGCCATACTAATGTGCCTTATAAATATTCCCCAGGGCTCTCCACACCACCACGTTGCTGTTTTCTTATTCATCAATACAGTCAAAACAGATGCAGATGCTGTCAGTTAAGGTCAAGACGTACTTCTTCCAGATCTCTGGAGTAAAAAGACCTCTATCCCGTCTTATAAAAGGAGGAAATGTTCTGTATTCACTTAATAAGTAGCTCTCGGGGCTCATAGTTTTACCATGATGGCCCCAATAATTAACCTTAACTGCCGTACTGAGATTTACCCTTCGTGCTGTCTTTTCTCCCCACTTCACTTGCTCTTTTCTCCCGGAGTGTTCGGCACCCACGCCACTGCGCTGCCTGCAGGCCATGCTGTGTGAGATGGCATCTAAGGGGACAGGAAATAACAGTCCGCCCTTCATCCCAAAGAAAGGAAAAATCAAGTAAAAGACTGGAGTGTGAAAAGGTTGGGGAAGGTTAGCCTCTACTTATCTACAGGATGGATGAGGGTGGAGGTGCTGCTGGATGGAGTTTCCCCAGCATTTCCAGCACCCAAAACTCCATCACTAGAGACATTTCTGAAAGTGACCAGTTCTTAGCCTTTTGTCTTATTTTCTTTTAATTTTTGAAATTCGCATTCTAAAGCAGTGCACCCACTTGGAACCAGCTTTTAAAACAAATTTGATTTTCCTTAAGCTTGAATATACATGTTTCTATATACCAGCAAATACAGGCCAAAAATTCCTTCTGCTCTTTAGCTCCTTTGAATGTCTTTTGATGAGTTCACACGGGAAATCAGTGGCTTTGAACATTATGGTCAGTGTGTTTCTATTTAGGTGCTGATGTGGGATTGATTCCGAAGTCAAGGGGAGACAAACACTTCAAAATATAGCTCCAGGGAAGCATCATTTTTCACGAAGTCCTTGGATTTTCTGCTAAGATTAGTGAGGAAGCAGACATCTGGCACGTGCATGGGTTTCTGCATTGTACAGACCTGATGGTATTGTCCAGAGATGTTATCTTCTCAGAGCTCGCCTTTGCGCATCTTCCTAAGGAAGTTTACTTTGTGACTTATCCTTCCTTGCTCCCCCTGCCTCAGCTATCACCACCATATTTATTCCTGGGCAAATCAGGTTGTTTTATGGAGAATATCTACCTCAGTGCATTATTACCTGTCTTTAAATATACTACCGTGGTTGCAAATAATCAGCTTACCAACAATTTCACATCGTATCAGTAACTTAGGCAGCACAATTTGATATCTGTCTCAAAGCACAGTGAACCCATTTGTGGTGCCCTAATTACTTCATGTACATACCTAACAGAGAGGTTGCTGCTTATTTTAATACCAGTTCTCTTCTGCAAAAGACACAGTGTCAGAGAAGTAAGTCAGCAACAGTCTAAAGACTTTAATAAAAATGGCAGCAATATGAAAGTAAAATATAGCCTCTGTTTCTCTTGCAAGCCTAGTTTGATAAAATCTGTTGTCATTCAGTATACACACAAATTATGAAGAAGGCACGCTGAGCGTGCAGAATTGGCAGACTTTTCTGGGGAGCATTAGAGACTGCAGATCTCCAACAGCTTTGCCTTATTCTCTTTTCATAAGGGAAGACCTGTCCTGCCCTTCTCTTTCCTCTGTTACTCTGCAATCATCTAACTCTGTGCTGATAAGCTGTCCTCTTCAAGATACACATTTCTTGAAGAAGCAGAAGGGAAGTGCTTGCTCAAATTTTTTTCTGCAAGCTCTGATTTCCTTGGAGCTGCCACAATTTCACCTTGATGGAGGTTTTGGACCATATTCATCCTGCTGAAAATTTCCTCACTTTGCAAAGTTAAGATACTGATTGTTCTTGTCTGAGAGCAAACTCTTGCTGAGCATTGATGCATGAAAAATATTAATGGTCACCCTCTTTATATCATGTACTTAGGCATATCACTTTTAAAAACCAACCTCAGCTTCCAAAACCCTCTGGCCTACAGTAAATAAGAAGTGTAAATTAAAAAATAGCCACTAAAGCCACATCTTACACAGAAGGTGCCCACCACATTGTGAAAAGGGGGAATGGCAACATCTGGAATTCCCTTACGAAAAAGGACCATCCAAGAGCCAACTCATGCAAATGTGTTTGGCCCCAAGAAGGCTTACAATGCTCATCCTTAACCTATAGCAACATGCTCCAGAAAACCAAATGGAGTAAAAATGTGTATTTGATTTAGGATGAACGGTGGGGAAGGAAGAAGAATGTGAAAGTTTCCATTTGGTTATTAAACTTTCCTTTTCAAAGTTGTTTCTGTTCAAATGAGAGACTTGCCAACTTCAGAGCCAAATGTGCTCAGTGCCAGTGTCATCAAGAAGGATAGATTACAGAACTGCTGCTCATTTATGTGCTTGTTCTGATGAAATACAGACATTTATCTTGTGGAACTAGTAAAACAATTGCATCATTTTCCACTGCAAATTGAATCAATGCACCCAGTGGCTGCTGAGCCGAAAGCAGAGCTGGAAATTGTATCTTCTGCTATGCAGCTGCTCTGATGGTAGGATCCACTTTGGATTCATCTGAAGTACTTTCACATTCCCTGTCCATTCTCAAGCCTTTTTTTAGAGAACCCACACATTAAACCAAAGAAACAAACAATAAAACCCAAAACAAACAAACAAAAAAACCCAGCAACAAAAACTTGGGTTTTGTTTTTCTTTGTTTTCTCCATAAACCCTCTGCTTGTGAGCCTGAGGGCCATAATACTGGTGGTCCTTTGTCCGAGTTCGAATTGCTGGAGAGACTACCCTGCCCCATGCAAAATACAGATCCACATGGAATTCCTCCCAATGCTTAGAGATATTTGCCTCTGAGATTTTCACCAAGGTCATCTCATCTTACAGAGCATCACACAGTGCTCCATTCTCTTGTCAGACCCCACACAGAGTAAGCCATTTAATAAAAAAATCATAGCCGTTTAGTCAAACAAAGAAGACAAGGACACTTCCTTTGCCCCCAGGGCAAGTATAAATGTCTGGAATCACCTATCCAAGTGTAATCACTACTATAAACAATAAAGATTGCTCCAGAGAGTATAACTTTGTGTGGGAAAGGAAGCAAGTGCTACGATACATATGGTGGACCTGCCAAAAAACTGTACCAAAAAAAAAAAAAAAAAATCACCTTACCAATATTCCCATGACACAGTTATTAACTATTACTTTTATCACTAATGTTCTTAGCATTCCAGGTAGGACAGTCAGGTGGATTTTAGTCACTTACGTATTATTCTGATTGGTTTCTATCTGCCACCTCAGACAGTTGTGGATATCTCGTAAATCTTGTATCACAACTATCATTCCAAGGCGGAAAGCTCAGATGCTGCTGGGTCCTACCAAGGCAAGAGATACACTTTAAAGCACCTGTATTCCATATGGTACATTTTCAAAAAACAAAGATCCCTTTCAGCTAGGAACCCTGCCACTGACAAATTATAATTCAAGAGGTACGAGTCAGAGAAATCATAGAATTACAGAGAGGCTTGCATTGGAAGGGACGTTACTTATCCTCTATTTCCAGCCTACCCATGATGGGGAGGGATGCCACCCTCTGGATCATGACCACAGGCAGGAGAAGGGAGAGCACAAGAACAGTGCTCCTATCATAGCTGACTGATGATTGGGACTTCTTCAGCAATCCAGGGAAGGACATCTTCAAAAGGTATCTCAGTTAGGACTGTGATGCAGCTGTCCTTGTATTAAGGGGCCAAGTCTCCCCTAAGCTTGACTGTCAGCAGAGGAAGAAAGCATGAAGGTGCCTGCTGCACTGCTATGAGGATATTAACAAATTAGGCAGAACACACAAATGCTGGGGGTTTTATAAAGGTCTTTCAATTTCAATTTCTGTAACTCCAGGGCAAGAAAAAACAGTCCTTCAAAGAAACAACAGTGAAGATTCTAACTACTAAAGTAAGCAGTACTCTAAAGATGACCTTGGAAATTCACTTTATGCTTTTACAGATGATTTAAAAAATCTTCAGTTGGATTAGGTAGATGTCCTCTTTCTACAGTTTGTTTAATCCTGAAATGATTTTGTTTTGTAAATCTGTAGTTCGTCATTTTATTTATGCACATTCCAGTAGTGCCTAGAGACTCTAAACAGCATTATTGGTGCCTACCACACAAACCTAGATAAAAGCCAGTCTTTACCCTGAAGGCAAATAGAAACAGGGAGAAGATATAGAATATATCTTCTGCGGTATAGAATAGAGCAGAAAGGAAAAAGCTGTCACGAGGAAGGATCCAAAGGAAATCCAAGATTTGCAAAAGTGTTTGGTTGTTTATAGGGCCTCAGGGTTTAGCTGCTCCAGCTGAGATGCTTCCAAAGGGGTTTGATAATGCAAAGCATTCATTGCCATGAAACAGGATTTGAGCCTGCCTCGAGTTAGTCACTTCTAACACCAGGAACTGAAGATCTTGCACTTCTAAAGTATCCTCAGTCTAGACTTCCACAAATTAATCTTCATCCAGTGCTAATGGTACTCAGTACTGGTTCTTAAAACTCTTCTCTTAAATAGTTCACAGTCATGTTGCCTTCAAGTTTTTCTACGTATTATGATAAAAAACCCAAACACTGAAGTGAAAATATGCTTTGAAAGAAGCAACATTTGTGTGAAGAGATTTTATCTTTTATTAGCCTAACAGATAAACTTGGAGGAAATGAATAAGCTTTTAGGCACATGCTCAGGCTTGAAGTAGGAAAATCCAAGCTAAATCAAAACGAATATAATTGCTCCAAGTTTGCCATCCTACAATACTTTGTCTTTGGCAGAAAAGTCGGTGCAAGACTTTTGTACTCCAGGCACTCAGTCCTGCTGGATCCACGCTACTCTTCATTCACTGAGTTGGGCCAATACCACCATCTACATGACTGGGATTTAAATAAGTGTATTAAATGATGCTGATTTAAAAGTGTTGTTTCTTTTTCTTTTTATCTGAGTTGTTTGAGTTGTATGAACAGACTCTGCAGAAAAAGCAAAGAGATGGGGATAAGAATTTTTTAAGTGGTTTTAGTGCCAAAGGCAACATACTGGGTTATTACACACTTCAGTTTAATTAATCTGTGTTACTCAATTAGAAAATCCAAGAGAAAAAAAAAAAGATTGCTAGTGCCTTTGGAGCAGAGGGAGCTTCTGGTCAAAAGAGAGAGGGTTTGCTTCAATGGAAAAGAAACAGCAATTCATCTAGTTATCCAAGGCACTAGTTTAAGGATTGTATTGCTCTTTACTGAAAACATTCATACTATTCACTTGTGTCCTGTATTACAATATCCTTCACAAGATAGTTCCAGGTCATTCACCAGCACATCAGCAGGGTTTTGTTGCTTGCTTCTGCATATGGGTAACAGCGTGAAACCCACGCTGTCTGCCAAATAGCCCATATATCAGAATCTACCTGGCTCTGCTGCTGCTTTTTCTCCCCTTGTGGAATGCCACAGGTTACAGACAGATGAAATGGGAAACATAGCGTTTCAAAAGACCAGTGTAGTTCTTAGAGGGAAATTATCCTTTGATTGTACAACAGAGATTCCCAAACACAGACGATATTAGGAAACACCCATGCAACAC
This sequence comes from Empidonax traillii, assembly GCF_003031625.1. Lineage (NCBI taxonomy): Eukaryota > Metazoa > Chordata > Aves > Passeriformes > Tyrannidae > Empidonax > Empidonax traillii. The sequence goes on from NW_020955478.1 coordinate 108,228, forward strand.
TACCATCAAAAAAGAGGCACAACCAAACGTAAATGTTTCTCAAGGCAAAAGAATGAAACCTGGCAGCTTTGCATGGCTGCTTGGCAAAGAATACAAGTGCTCTAACCTGGTTGTTTAAATGCTAGGATTATAATGGGAACTTGAAATGGAAAAGTCTAGAAACCTTCTAACTTTGGAGCTTGAGACCTATTTTCTGTTTCTCCTGGCTGGTGTATAATAAGACACAATGACTGCTCTCTGTTGCTGTTCTTTTGCATAAATATATGCCAAAGACAGGAGCAGACAACTGCAGAAAAATCCATCAAAGGTTATTACACACAAAGACACCACCTCTGGCTCAAATAATCCTAGGATAGCAGATTGCTGGGAGGTGGGAGGTGGTCCAGGGGAATTGCATCATGTGTCCATCTTGCACTCTCATCTCTGTACAACAGCGAATGGGTACCGTGAATGGCAACTTCTGTCTCCAGCCAGTACATTTTTTTGTAAGCTACTCTGTTAAATGAGCACTTCATTATATTCCATTCAACAGGCACATCTGGAAACAGATGTTTCCTAAAGATGCTTTCATGAATGATTTGGACCAGGTAAAGTGCCTTTTAGGAAAAGGCACTTTCGGTGAAATTTACCCTTTGCAAGGGTTTCCAGAGAGGCTCTTGTCTCTTGTACCACACTAAATCCCCATTAAACATGGTTAGACAGCCACAGGCTGGATTCCACTGAAAAATTCAGACCCTATAATAAATCTTTTAAAGTGCAAAGGTATTTGGATGTCAGGAAGAGAAATCTCTTTCAGGTCAGCCTCTGCTTACAAGTTACCCATCTTTTTTGCTGTAAGGACTCAGGGCTCAGTTCTCATCTCAAAGCCCACACTTAATCAAGCATTTAGCCAAGTCTCTGTAGTCTGTTGAGAAAAGAAAAGAAAACACAGCAGATCTAGATTATTTAGACAGCAGAACTCTGTTTCCTTCCCTTGGTCTTCCACATGTGAGAAAAGGTCTAAAAATAATTTGCTTTCCAACCTGGGAGTGAAAAACTCCACCTTTGAGCAGAAGCAAACCTCAGAAAGCTTCATTTGATGGAATGATCTTTTCAGAAACTTCATCAACAGGAAAAAGTAAAGACCTATAAAGGAGCAGCATCTGTAACATGAAATGTAACAGAGGGCCCCAATGGAAAAATGTGGCTTATATATTTGCACATGTACATACACACATGTATGTAGTAATGTGTCAAAGTTACTCAGAAAATAAAAAGATCAACACATAAAAGCAAAAGGAGGAACTTTATCCTAAAGTAGTGAAAGAAAAAGAAAAGAGAAATATATATCAATGTATGTCTAACCATCATTTCTCAAAACTATCACCATGTGCCACTGCCAGCTGGTGGACTTGGTCAGTTCAGTGGTCCCAAAAGACAGAATTTTGGAAAGTTCAAAATCTGACAGGAGGCCTATTAGTGTCAGGCACCCCAAGTCTGTTGTGTTTAGTCTGGATTTAGGACACTCAAGAGCCATAGGATTTTTTTAATGTCCGAATGCAGGTGTCAGCACCTAAAAGCTCTGTATCTTTTAGAAACTTAAGCTCTTATTACTCTTTCAGAAACTAGAGTGACCCTTTTGTCAAACTCAGTAACATTTTCAAAGTTGGATAGAATCAGAACAGCAGATTTTGTAGCCCATAAAGCTGCCATATGGGAAAAGTTAAAAAAGAAACAGGCAAACATATAAGACAGCATGAGAAATGATGGCTTTGCTTGGCCTGGGCAGTGTTTGTCCTCTCCTTGGAGGATTTTCAGCTACCTGAGCAATCAATCCAGGCACTAAATTTTCCGCTTCTTGTCTTTGTTAAAGAAAATCTACCAATAAATCCCCATAAGACTTTGTGTAACCCAGATCAGTCAGTTATTTTTCTCTCCCTCAGCATTCATGGCTTAACCAGCTGGCTCTCACACTGCCCAGGCATGGACCTTGTTAGGCACCAGTGCCCAGTGGAGACAGCCTTGTGTTGCATTGTGTGGAGGCAGACACACTGTAAAAGCTCCCAGAATATACTTTTTTGTGTAAGAACAAATAAGCAGGAAAGCCCTGAAGTAATTTGTTTTCTTTTATGCTAAACAGGAAGATGTATGGGAAGAGGAGAATTGCTTATTAATCCCAACCAAACAGTCAACTCCAGCTGAGCAAACTCTGCCATTTGGTGGACTGAATTTCTTAATCAGGAAAACATATGGGGAGGCAGTTTTCAGCAACTGAGACAGGAGCATTTGCAAATGTTTTCCTATTGGTGCAGAGCAGAAAGACAGCAGAGTTTGCAAGAAAAAAAAAAAAAGGGGAATCTTTTCCCTTTTTTTGCCTTGTATGAGCAAATTAATGTGAAGGGAACTCAACAGCTTCCCTATCATGTTGTGAGAGCAGCAGAACCAGTAAAGATGGCTCAATTACAAAAATGAGAAAGTTGTATACAAGTCGAAAACCAAATGAAGCAAAACTAACCCATGCTTCTGTTCTGCTTATCCACCCACCCCAGGAATGTATGTCAACAAAACAGTTTACACTCTGGAATTTATCATCAGGAAAAAAAGAGGCAGAAAACCACTCAAATTATCCCAATAAACAGCAGAAGCAAAGTCTTGGGAGGAAACCTGCTGCATTTCCATAAAATCATAGAATGATTTGGATTGGAAGGGACCTTTAAAGCTCATCCAGTCCAACTGCTCTGCAATGATCAGGGACAACTCCAAGTAGATAAGGCTGCTCAAAGCCTCTTCCAAGTTGGCCTTGAATATTTCCAGGGCTGGTGAATCTACCACCTCTCCGGGCAACCTGTTTCACTACCCTCTTTGAAAAAAAGTTCTTATATCTAACCTATATATACCCCTTTTTAAATTAAAAATATTACCTTGTCTTATCACTGCAGGCCCTACTAAAAAGTCTCTCCTCAGGTTTTTGACAGTAAATTTATCCATTGGATAGCCTCTTTCCTCCCTGGAGAAGCAGAAACAAATATCCAAGCATACTGTTTGTGGACACTGCGCTGATGAAGACATGATGTCTCAGAATACTTCAAAAAACAAGCTCTTGAGTGCTTCTATCATGTATGTGGCCATCAGCTCTGCTTGTGATCAAAGAGGTTATGATTGAATTGAACAGATGCCTTGTTGCCTGTGCCTTTTGCTAGAATGGTTCCTCTGTGCTCTGTGTAGCTTAAAATGAATCATAAGGACCCCAGATCCTTAAGTCAGAGAAACAAGTAAATCCTGAGGGCCAATAAATATATGCAGAAGCAATCTCCCTAATTTAGGTAGCAAGGATCAATCAACATGGTGCTCTAACACAACAGGCTGGTGGAGTATATTTAAATTCATGTAATTGTTAGGATTTAAAGTTGATAGAGGGTGAGAAATTAGGTCTGAAATTTCAGCATGATCTGTTCATTAGGTTTTTTGTATTTACCTATCGACATGCAGCGCTTCACCAACTTGTGCGTATTAAAAGAAAAATATGTACAAACCTTTATTAAAAGAGAAGGGGCACAGATGTGATGCAACTTGTAAAGAGATGTATGGAAATGGAGGGTTAGCACCCCAAGAGATTTCTGTGGTGGAGGGACATGTGTCATTAAGCTATTCACAACCAGAAAACCTGGAGGTGAAACTTAGTCACTAACTAGAAGCGCCCTTGGTGAGGCAAGGGTAGCAGGTAGGCACCTGAAATCTGCAGAGATATCCTGACTCTTGAATTTATATATAACAAAACTATATATGCAGTATTAATTACAATCTAAAATATTACCTGTAATTAATACACAAGATGCTTTGTAAAAGCAGCTGAATTGCTCTTTTTTTACCACATTGTGGGAAGTTGTATGATTGAACTTCCCACAACAATCTCATTCTCTGTAGGTATTTGCTTACTGGTAGAAAAGCACATTAAGCTGTAAGCAAAACCCATCCCGCCTGCATTTCCCAACAGTGTAGGATCAAGAGTAACCCCTTGCTGAGAAAAAACAGAACTGACCTCACTGGGAAAGAGAGATGAGTGAGACCAGATGGATTCCCAACACTGTGTTGAGCACCAAGGGCCAGAGGGAGCAGGATGACACTGGAAGAAAGAGGGCTTTGCTGATGTCACCATGAAGTAACTGAAGAGAATCTTTCACCCTCTTGAAGCACTGTAACAACATCTATTTGCCACTGAATTTAATACAGCAGCTCCTCAGTCTTAACTGGCTTAGATGGCCCTGTCAGGAGTCAGTGCGAAAGTAGCCAAAAGCAGTAGCTGGCAGTTGAGGGAAGTGATTGTCTCCTTCTGCTCCACTCTGGTAAGACCCACCCCAGAGTGCTGTGTCCAGCTCTGGGGCCCCAACATAAGAAGGACGTGGACCTTTTGGAGCAAGTCCAGAGGAGGCTATGAAGATGTTCAGAGGACTGGAGCACATCTTCTATGAAGACGCTTAGAGAGCTGCAAGTGTTCAGGGTAGAGAAGTATCCAGTGAGACCTTAGAGCACCTTCTAGTACCTAAAAGGGTTCCAAGAGACCTGGAGAAGGACTTTTGACAAAGGTATGGAGTGATAAGACAGAGGGGAATGGTCTTAAACTAAACAAGGAGAGATTTAGATTAGATATTAGAATGAAATTACTGTCTGTGAAGGTGGTGAGACATGGAAAAAGTTCGCCCAGAGAATCTTTGTATGCCCCATCCCTGGAAATGTTTAAGGACAGGTTGGATGGGACTCTGAGCAACCTTATCTGGTTGAAGGTGTCCCCGCCCATGGTAGAGGATTTGGAACTAGATGATCTTTAATGTCCCTTCCTACCCAACCCATTCTGTGATACTCCAGCTTGTAAAATCACAGATCAGCAGAACTCAGCAGAGCAGCAGAACTCTGTTTTTATTTCATGTGTTACAGGAACTTACATCAGCCTCCTTAGAAGGGGTTTCTGACCTTTTCAAGTATAGGTTTTAAATGACATCATCCATTTCAACTCAGTTGCAATGTTCAGAATACTACAAGTTTTGTGTTTTTTGACAAGATTAATATCTCCCATCTTTAGACATCTACAAAGTACATCTTGTCTGATCTGCTCCTTTGATATTAACTTTAGAGCAAAGAAAGCTGCTTCTGGGGTGGAATTCATCCCATCCCAAGGCAGGCATTTAAAAGGGGTCAGAGGAATCACACCTGAAGAGTGTCTGTCTTGCTTGTCCTTTGCAAGAGTTTAGTCGTGGAGCTCACATGCAGAAAATTACACTGAAATGTCTGAAGCTGGAGGAGGTAAATCCCACCCTAGAATCTCCCAAGAGCTGCCAAAGCTCTTCACTTAAACTCTTTGAGGCAGGGAGTCATTTAGACTGCAAAGCTTTAGGGAATCTCTCACTGCAGGCTTGAAAAGTTATTGACATATTGGAAACAGTTTCAATGAAAGTCTTTGCCCACTGTAGTGATACTATCTGCTGGGAGTTCCCCAAGATTCCCATTTAAATGAAAAAGAACATGATCTGTGGCTTGTTGCTAAACATGGTCCCACTCTCCAATTTGCAAAATTCCATAGCTAATGAGTTGGATCCTCATCTAAATTACCCTAAGGCAATCAGAAAGGGCACCCCAAATATCCAGTTATATCCAATTATACTGGTCTTATAAATCTGAAAGAAAGCAAATCCAGAATCAGGCCTAATCCATTCCACATTGATTTCTAAGTTTTCCTTATGTTCAGCTCTCAAAATGGCTCAAATATTGATGACATGGAGGAGCAAAGTCCTATCAAATGTCATCTTTGATATTAATTCAATTCTGCTAATTGTGATTTGTTACCCTCTATCTCTCATTTGTTCATTTAAAACATATCCAATTCCCCTATAGTGAAATTCTCTTGCCAAAGAAGATTCAACCATTGTTGTTAGCTTATACTCACAACCTCATCCCAGGCAAGGATAAATAAAAAATGTTCAGATAAACGCAGAGAGAGAATTTAATAAAAGCTAAAACGAATGCAAATGCTTAAACATTTAAAATAATTTTAGCAAACAATTCTTTATCTTGTTTGTTTGAGGAGTTTTTGTTCTTTTAGTGGGGTTGAACTTTTTTTCAGACAGCCTCATTTCCAGAGTGGCTTCAGAGCAGTCCTCAGGTAACTCGGACTTTTTGGGTAGAGAGGACCACTGCAGCACCTGTTCATGCTAGTCAAACACAGGAGATGATCTCTCTGCTCTTTGTGGGGTGACAGGTCTTCCACACATCACTGAAGAATAGAACCAGGTGCGATAGCAGCTTCACAATAGCTGTTGTGGCAAGGTAGAAACTGGAGAACTGCTGTGCCCTAAGATTAATACATGATATTTTCCATCCAGATGGCATATCACCACAGTGTTAAGCAATGGAGTGTTCACATGCCCTGAGGATGTTAGGGGAAAAAAATCTATGGCAGAAAACGAAGCGAACTTCTATACTTCAGAGTCCTGAGCTCAACAAGGTGTACCTTTTCCTGTGTGTGCATGGACATACACACCCATACCCAAAAAGGCTGCATGGGGAAAATTGTATGTTCAAGAACATAAAAAATTACCAGCTTCTAACCCTCCAAATCACTGAATATAATATGGAGAAGGTACATATTTAATGAATGATTCAAAACTGAGTGAGCTCTGGGAAAGACACTTGTTGATTTCACACTGGTTATAGATCAAGCTCACCACACAACAATGCAATTTCTCTCATTAAAGGATGTTTACATTTAATTAGGTGACTGTAGTTTTAATTATGTATTAGTTCTCCCTGCTCTTGTCATTAGGATTTTTGTTTACAGCAGTGATGAATGCGTCAATAATAAAAAAAAGCTGAATACAAGTTTATTAGATTTCTTTTCCTTAAGCAAAACTAAACCAAAACCAACAAAGTAATTCCAAAGCCACTAATTACACACACTGTTCTTCGCAAGAGGCGTTTTTAAATGCGATGTCTCTAACAACTTTGTTCTACTGTTGTGACTTACATTCACAGATTCTGTAGGGTCTAAATGAAGCAGAATGATTAATTGCATACAGATGCTTTACTATTTCTTCTTGCCACTGTTTTTTATTATTCTTCTGTGTTTTTTTTAAAAACAAAGCCAATAAAAGGATTTTACATTATACTAAGAAAGTTAAATACAACCTGTAAGAAGTAATTACAGGCACAAAACATATGGAAATGCCATCTCTTGTTTTGGTTATATTTGCACATAATGTATGCAGAACAAGTCGTGATTATAGGCAGGAAGCATGGTCTGTGATTATGCAGGATTTGGTAATTGAATCCACCAAGGATAATGATGCTGACCTTCCCATTCAAAAATAAACTAGGCATTCAAGTTTTAAGTGGTTTGCATTAATTCTAATTGTATAGATATGTCTACCCAGACCTGCTGCTGGGAGGACATGAAACAGGTAAGTAATGATTACATTAGAGTGTTTTATTAACAGCAACTCAAGTAATATTGTTTACAGCAACGGTGTTTGGACCACATAAAACTGAAATCCGAATACCTAGGAGCCATCATTTTCACTGAGGTACACACAGTAGTGCTGTATCAACCAATACAAAAAGTTGCCCAAGGGGCTCTGTGATGACAGAGTTTACCCCTTGCAAACTCATACAGAAAAATCTAGTAGCTAGTTAATCACAGAATCAGAGAATCATAGAAATAACTGGGTTGGAAGAGACCTCTGAGATCATCAAGTCCAACCCTTGATCCAACCCCACTGTGATTACAAGATCATGGCACTCAGTGCCACATCCAGCCTCATTTTAAAAACCTCCAGGAATGGTGAATCCACCACCTCTCTGGGCAGCCCATTCCAATGCCTGATCACTCTCTCTGTAAAGAACTTATTTTTAAAATCCAACCTAAACCTCCCCTGGCACAGCCTAAGCCGGTGCCCTCTTGTCCTACTGCTGAATGCCTGAGAGAAGAGTCTGACCCCCACCTGGCTACAACCTCCTCTCCGGTAGTTGTAGAGAGTGATGAGGTTAAAAGTCATGAAAAACCTGGTTTCTTGCCTCTTCTGTTATCCTTCAATCTTTAAAGGAAGACAGGGTTCCAAAAGGTCAGAAATGCAATGGAATTTGGATAAATAAATGCAACATTTATCCCAGAGACATGGCATGAACTACCTACCAAACCGCAGGTTGCAGATATGGTTTTTTTGAAGTAGTTCTCTTTAGCAGAGACATTGACTTGATTCTACTACAGCGGTTCAAGAACAGAGGCTATTTGTCATACAGAAACAGTCCACTGGTGTGTTAAATCTGGTATCATGCCTTCCTACAAGGTGACTCAATTCTCCGTTAGTCTAGTGAACCCACCTCAAGTCCATCTGTGATGCTCTTTCCTAAGCCCTGAAGGCAAAGATTCCTCAATCCCAAGCCTGCAGTAGAGTTTTACTTATTGTACCTCCAAGTCTATGTTTCCCAGTCTGCAGTGGGACAAATTTGTCAGCCAACAGAGGGGAAAAGCAAAGGTCAGTGCCTTAGAGAAAGCTGCATGGCCTCCTATTCCCAGGGTCACAGCAAAAATATGTTGCTGGTTGGGAGCAAAGTAATGACCATGGCCTCCTAAATATTGTTTCTGCTAGAGATAAGTCTGTCTAACATCAGTTGTTTTCTCTTCTGGAAAAAAAAAAAGTTTAAGGACTTTCACATTTCTCCTAGATTTCTGATGTGCGTCAGCCAGATGTGAGATTCAGTCACCTGCCTCAGGTCTGGAAATTACAGACATTTCCATTTTTCTTGAACAGATCAGCTCTGTGATGCAGTCATGGAAAACAACATTTCCCCCCAGAAATGCCAGACTTACATATGCTTCATGGTTTCAGGCTGCAAAAACTGTACTTCCAAGACTTGCAGCAAAACCCAGGCATACACAGGACTCAACCTGGAAAGCTGTTCAGTCAGGTGCATTGCCAGTCCAAGGTGTTCAGGCAGCATTTGGCTTAGCTCATGTGTGCTTTATGGTCACGTACAGACATTCCTGCCTGGATAATGGCAGGAAGAAATTATGCAGCTCAATTTCTCCTTTTCTTTACCCCCTGATCCCAGTACAACTAAGCCATGGACTGATTTCCACCTGGTCCTTACAGTTGATGACTGATGCCTGTAGGAATAGCTCAAGGACTCAGAATTGCAAACACTGGGAATCTGGCCTCATGATATGTGTGATCCAGATCTGCATAAACATCCCTGAGGTATTCAACCACCAGGGCAGACTGACTGCACCCCCTCTGCTAGGACACAGCAGTGGGAATGACCTTTCACAGGGGATTATAGAGCAAGAAGCTTCCAGCAATAGTAAAAAGCATGGATGGCTATTCTATGGCAGACCACCGACCTAAACAGGGAGTGCTTGGAATCTAAATTCCTGAAAAACTGATTAGAGGAATCACAACGAAGCTCTATAACTGCACAGGAATTAAGTTGTATGCTTACATTTTGCATGTGTAATAAATTGGCAATATGGAATGCACCAGCTTCCGCCTCTGGGTCACTAGCTTACTGCTGAACTATTTTTAATACACAAACAGAAAAATATTATGTAGTCCTCACTTAGAGTGTATTTATGTCTGAACAACACTCTAAAAGTATGTCTAAAACTATTTTTTCAGTTCATTAGAATAACTGCAGGAGGGAACCATAATAGTCTGGGGTTTGTAAGGTAATGTGAAGGTCAAATCCATTCCAGGATCACTGTAACCAGAAGTTTTTATTACTTACTTCCCACTCTCTGCTATCTGGGATATGGATTGATCATCTCAGTCCAAGTTCAGGTGTTTGATAGATACAAGTTGAGGATGTATGATAGATACATCTATCATTCACCCCTCACATGGGACACAGATAAAGAAAGCATAAAGATCACTTGCTTGCCCAGAAAAAACAACATCCTGTATCTTTGAGCACAAAAGTCAAGCCTTCAGTCTAAAATATGCCTTTTGGCCTCCCAGAAAATGGAAGAGATCTTTACTGACTGCTTTTCACCACCTGTATAATGCCACACTTCTCCTTGCCCCTACATACCAGGCTGTGCTTCAAGGGAAATTTAGCAGCAACATAGGAAGGACAGTACCTTGAACCTTAGGCATAAAAACAGTAATAACAGCAGCAAGAGCTCAATACTAAGATGTTAAACTAGTTTTGTGCAGCTTTGGTAAAGATAAAGAGATGTAGAAGAGGCACTGGGACAGCTCTTCACATCCACCTTTGCAGGGAACAAGCAAGGGAGCTCCATCAGCTCACATCAATTGCTATCAGCTTCAGCTTCTCTTTCATGAAAAAGGTCATTGAATCTGCCATATTATCTCTAGCAACAGGAAAGAGATACAAGGACCAGAATTAGAAATGTTTCTCTACCTTGCCCAGACTTCCCTGTCTGCAGAAAGAGAGGCTAAAATGAAATTTGAGTCATGACCTTCTTACCTAGTAAGGACCCCTGGGATCATTGTTAGCAAAGGCAGCTTTGCTCTTTTCAAGGGTGACTAGCACCCAGAACAAGTGCCTGTGTTATTCAAACCAGAAATGAAGAGAAATATCCATATGGAATCCCCTCCTGCTGCTGATGGGCGTCATGGTGTACACAGACAGGCCTGGATCAAGCTGACAATAGTCTGCTCCTGTTCACAGATGAAGGAAAATGAGTCTCGAATTACCAGACTTGTCCCTGGGCTTTGATACTATCATGCACAGTGCTGCTATCCAGCCTCAAAGTCATAACAGGGGCAAGCACTGTGGCACCAAAGAGGGACAATGCGGCTTGAAAGAGCACATGCAGGAAAAAAAAAAAAAGGAAGAAAAAAGCACATAATTTCTTTCATTCATCATGCAGTTTATTTAGTATCATGGTCCTTGTTTTCTTATGGTATCAAATCACATGGGACCCAAAATATTCCCCAAGTTAATAAATGGTCAATTCAGATACAAAAGCTACAACTATTCCACCAATTTAAACAGGGACAGGGTTTGGGCTGGAGAACTTGAGCATGACTGTCCACATTGTTTCATATCAGCACTCTCTCTGGTTTGGGTTTGGTCCATGATCACAAGCAATCTCTTAGACAAGTCCAGACGTATCTTGGGGGATATACTATCCAGGCAAATAGAGGCAGTGATAATGTGTTATGACAAAATGCATAGCAGACCTACAGAGAGCTTGACTTCACTTTCTCATCACCAGCTAACTACCTTGACACTTGTTCCTTGTAAACCCGTTTTTCTGAACGACACTATTGAGACACTAAAGGATCAAAACAAAGGACAGTGAACTGGGACTCACAACATTAATTTTGTCTCTGATACTGGTTACTTAGGAGACCTTTGGTAAATCACAACCATTTTGTGCCCTCTAAGTGAGGAGATGATGATTGCAAATCCTTACCACATGTCAGCAAGGAGAGACAATTAATTAATGCTCAGAAAGTGCTTTGGAGATTAAGTGTGCAACTCTCGACGTCATGAGAGCTAAATATTATTACTGAACTTGGATTCATACAAATGGGCAAAGGTTCCCAGAAAAAGAAGCATCAAGGGTGAGAAGCAAAAAATGCTCTAATAGAAAAAGACTCAGTGTAACTCATTCTGAAGCTCTTTCCCAACAGCCAAATTATTTTTTTCCCCTAGGTACAAGGTTAAAAGATTTTCTGTTAAGTCCCAGGTATGTATCAAGGCTTAGGGATATGACATGAGCTGCAATCTTCTCCACAATAGCTCTCATTATTAGTAGGAGCATACATATAGTTAACCAATTCATTACATATAAACATTACTATGTGGAGTTAGGGTTTTCTATCTCTGTGTCCTCTGAAGAGCAGTCTTTGGTAGGCAGTGAAAGAAGCACTATTAAATAGGGGTGATAGACACCAACTCTGATCACTTCTTATTCTACTTCTTTTCTATATGGTACAGTCAGACTGGGAGTTCAGCTCAAATGCAGTGGGAGTTGGGCCATAAAGGAGGGAACAAGACAGGGTCCAAAGGGAGAGCTACCGCAGGCTAAAATGAATCTCCAGCAGTCAAAGGCAAGGCTCTTACCCAGAGCAAAAAGCATCTGACAGCGCTTTTATTTAATGCTTTATATTTCCCAGTCTTTCTGGAAAATGAGATATTTCAAAGGTCTGCCTTCTGGAACAGGTCAATTTTTTCCCCAACTAGAAAAGGAGGTAGTAATGTGCTATTGCAAAGGTGGTCACAGAAAAGGTCTCAGTGTGAGGAGTGGAATGAGCTAACATAAAGACATATATAGGAGGGCACAGGTCCATGAAACTAGTAAGAATTTTGCCACAGACTCTGACAAAAATACGCACAATTGCTATATGCTGATACTCAGAGATTCATGGATTTTAAAGGACCTTCACAATCATAATTCTTTATTTCTGCATAATGGCCTTGAACTCGATCTTATCTCTTAAGAAGATATCCTATCTTGATTCTAAAATCCCCAGTTATTTGCAGGATTAAATACAACCCTTGAGAAACTGGTGCCTATTTTCAAGGTTGAGGTTGTCTAGGTTCAGGCTGCATCAAGATCCTCTCAGCTCTTTTCAACAGATTGAAGAGCCATTTGCAATGTTTATTTTCTGCAAAAGTACATCTAAGGGCCTAATCAAGCCTCTTTCTGCTTCTTTAACTCAAACAGCATTTATGGTTTTCTGAAATCTTTCATTATGTGCATGATTTGCAATTGCTTAATCATTCTTAGGAATTTTGCCTGAACCATCCCCAGTTTTTTAACATCCCTGTCGATGTCACGTGCAATATTCTGATAACAGTCTCATCAGCACAAATCACAAAAGTGTTACAATTAATTTTACTGAAGATCTCCCCAAACCTATGTCACGTATTTTTGGAACTAATGTTCAGTGAGTAATAAACCAGGACCCCTAAAACATATCTCTGAATCAGTAACTCTGAAAATAGAATCAATCTGTGGCCTTTGTTCCTACACATTTGACTTTACTTTTGTCTCATTGCTATCAAGCAATCCAGATTGTTCTGTATCACTGATCAGTCCTATTCATGATTTATCACTCCCTCAAACTGTGAAATCTGAAAACTTTATGAATAATGAGCACATCTTCTTCCATGTTGTTCATAAAATTATCAGACAGCTGAAGCTCAGCAAATCATATGTGCTTGGCCCACTAGAAACAGCCCCCACTCACAAACATATTTTAACATCTAATATTCATCCAGGTTTTATAATTTTAATAAGTTCTGGTTTGAGCTTGTATCATTCTGGTTACTTAATCGATATGTCTTGCAGCACAAAGTCAAATCTTACAGAAGTCTAAGTTTATTACATCAAAACTAGTACTTTTCTATAACAAACTTGTAATCTCATAAAAAAGACATCAAGATTATTTGACAAGAAATACAGTTTTTGTAGAAAACTACATTGATTGGCATTAATTACATTACTCTCCTGTATGTCTTTACAATTTGAGAGCTGCACCAGCCATGCCATTATTTTGCCTGGGATCAATGTCAATCTGACAAGACTGTAATTACCTGGGTTGTTCCATTTACCCTTCTAAAACATTGGTACTATATTAGGTTTCTTTAAGCTTTGTTAAGGATGGCAGGTTTCACACCCATGTTGATATCTCAAGGCCACGACAGAGACTGAGGCCTCTATGGGTGAAGTTTTCATTACATTAATTATTACTTTACATCTTCCATGCTTGCAAAGATTAAAAGGTCAGCACTACTTTCCAGAACCCCAGTCTGAGAAAAGTCTGAATGAGGAGAAGTTCAGGAGCATATAAAATATCATGCACTGAGAATTATGTTGATCTGATGATACTACCTCACATGCTTCCATCACTGTCCCAACGCTTTTACTGCTGGCACACACAGCTCCCTTTACCGTCCTCTTTTCCTCTCCCTGTACTCCCCATTTCTGGCTGGACCAGGAGCCATAACATAGTTGTGTGTGAAGTCACAGTGAGCAGGAGCCTACAGGCCTGTAATGCTGGGGTTATTTTTCCTTTGAAGGCCAGTGAGGCCACAACTGGTCAAGCCAAGTGCCAGCATGGGAGAGGTTAGCTGGAGAGAAACCAAGCCTGAGATAGCACAGAGAAGGGCTGCTACATCATATCTCCCAGGCTACTCTAAGAAGCATTCAAAGTGACATTTGCAATGAATAAAGGATTTATTTTTTTTTTTAAATCTTTTCTGTCACTTCAAAGGGACTAAGATGCTGCTACAAAGATGAGGCTGAGGTGTAGACTATGATACTATGATATCCCCCATTGGGAGGAACAAGCTTTAGCAGAAAAGGAAAGGTTTCCCTGTAGCACGAGGGAAAAATTGGCTAAAAATAGCACTGCCAAATCTAGCTGTATCAGGCTCAATTTTAAGACTGTGGCCAAGTACGAGCTTGGCACTACTGCAACACCTCAGTTTACCCAAAATTCACATCAGCAATTCTCCCGCTCAGTGCACTGACCTGGAGGACGGGGGCTGTGCTGTGTCTCTCGGGCACATAGCAACTTGCTCAAGGTGATTCACAGTCACATACAGCTGTGTTCCCAAGACAAATGGTCAAGATGCTTCCTTAAAACCTGAAGAAACAGGCCATTTTTCACAGCACTTGTAGCTGGAAATTTTGCAGCACATCAGCTGTGCTCCCTGGGAGAGCAGATATTATGTCTGGCCATGACATCTGCTCTGGGTTGTGACCAAGATCTCAGCCTTCCAGATTGGTTCTTTTTATTCTGCTCTATTATTAGTGCAAACTTTGAAATATCTGCTTTATTTATATTTATCCACAGTATTTATTTCAGTAGTATATTTCATCACTGATAATTAAAAAAAAAAAACAACAAACTTGCTTAAACTACTAGAAACCAGTCTGTGTAAAGCTCCAAAAGGACTGGCCATCAGTCACAAATTCATAAGCATTACATCCATTTCAATTATTTCCTAGACTAAGAAGACAATGCAGCTGTTTTTGGTGCATGACATGCAGTTTAAATTTCAAAAGAGTATGATCTGAAGTGAAGATTCATTCCTGCTGCTTACTCCTTATATCAGTATGCTCATACTGCACCATGCTTAAGGCAAAAAAGCACCAGATGAAATTGCGTCCATCCCCCAAAAATGTGGGAAAATCCACCTCATTTTCCTGAGTACCTCCAAAGTACTCCATTCACTTGATGATGTAGAAACAAAAGACATGTAGGAATAAAAGAGAAAGCGTGTCCTGTGTGCAATTAAATATGACCATACTGCATATAATTTAATTAAGACACTTTAATGTGCTCCTACTTTCCTGTTGCCGAGTACCTGCACTCAGGCGGCAGTTAATTAAACATGCAGCTTAGCAATGGTGACTGCTTCACATATTTCATAAAGTCTTGTATTAAAATTTTATTTGTGACTCAACCCCCACAAATTATTTGCTCAGTTTTCTCAACTCGTGTCAGTGTGACAAACAATAATCAGTCCTGGAAGGTGCAGTGTTTATGATTTTCAATACTGGATAAGACCAAAAAGAAATAAATGTATACAGAAAATACAAGATGTCTCTTTGAGGATCAACTGTGTAGGGAGAGAATAGACTTTGGTGCTATATCTCATTTTTGTATATACTGTGAAAAATTTTTTTTAAAAACAGAAATTTTGAAATATGCCTAGGTTGGAAATGAAACATCCTCTTCATAATTCATAAATGATGAACAAAATACTTCTTTTCTTTGTCTGCTGAGGACATTTTAAATATTGTTTGGATGTGTTTCTTTGTTTTTTTTTTCAGATAGAGATGGCACATGCCACCTGGAATGACTGAATACACATAGATAAGTTCACAATGTAAATAAGACTCATAACTTCTTTTTCATCTTAGCTTCTGCCCCCTGAGCAAAGACACTCAGGCCTGGTGTGTGTAAAAGTAAGTGGACTACTCTGTAGCTAGTTTGCCTGCTGTTGAACTCGTCATCATACTGTGTACACCTATAACTAGCAGCATCTCTACAAGCTTCTCTATAGAGACTTTTAGAACACTTATTGACACAAAATCATCAAGAAGACTCTTTAGAATGCATCTCCATACATTACAAGGTATAGAAAGATTATTGCTAAATGATTCACTTTGTTAGTACATTAAGTGGCCATACATTCAATCCTAGGCAATTAACTGACCAACACAGTCAATTATCTAATAATAAAGCTGTACCCTTCAAGACTTCCAACTAAATTAAAGGGTCTCTTGCAGAAGAAACGGAGTGGCCATAAAACTCTCTGCAACTTAACACTGTTAGAGGACTCTAAACATTTCCTGATTCCATTTGGAATATAGATTTTTTATTTTCTTCCCGAATGACCACAGGAAACAGGTTATATCATTTTAATTATTGCTGATGCTGCTCAGGAGTTCTGAGAGCAAGCCAATAATTTCGAAAACAGGTCTTCTCTTTTATATAGTTTCTCTTCAGCATGCCTTCTACTCCCACACCTAAACTCTTCATCCACCTTATATGCTGTCTTTTTTAGGGAAGGCTTGAATACTGTGCCTAAAACAACTTCATTCTGCCCCTTCTCCCCTCTTATTTAGTCCTCCCCCTATCATTAATTACAAAGTTCAGATTGTGAGACTCGCAGGCTAATGGAATGTCTAATGCAGAGCAGCTGTACATTTTTAATGCAAAAGGGGAAAAATAAAGGCAGCATATGGTTTTATGTAATCTTCCTATGAATTTTTAAAGGAGCGTCTTAATTCATGTCGGACAGAAAGAGCTTTTTTACTGGTCCTTTGTGGTTAGAGCCTACTAGCATGAAGCATGCAGCACTTTAAAGCCACAGTGAGTGCAGGTGAGATTCCTCTGCAGGAGATGCTGGTATGGATGGCATTTGTTTTGTATTGATGCCTTTAAACATAACAATTCAGTAGCTGGAAAAACAAAGGGATGTATGAGAAGGATGAGTGAACTGGTCTCCTCTGGACATGCCTGTTCTTGAGGGTTCTGTTCAGTCCTGCACAAGTATAAAAGTAGAAAGTACCTTAACAGCCTCTTGCTCTTCTTCTCTTATAAAGTGCTCACAAAGTCCAAAAAGAGAGGAAGAGAGGGAAGGAGGGAGAGGGAGGGAGGGAGAGAGGGAGGGAGGGAGAGTGAGGGAGGGAAGGAAGGAAAAGAGAAAGAAAGAAAAAGAAAGAAAGGACGAAAGAAAGAACGAAAGAAAGAAAGAAAGGACGAAAGGACGAAAGAAAGAAAGAAAGAAAGAGAAAGAAAGAAAGAAAGAAAGAAAGAAAGAAAGAAAGAAAGAAAGAAAGAAAGAAAGAAAGAAAGAAAGAAAGAAAGAAAGAAAGAAAGAAAGAAAGAAAGAAAGAAAGAAAGAAAGAAAAAGAAAGAAAGAGAATGTTTAAATTCCTTCAGTCCTAAATTACATTAATTTTCTGCCTACATGACTATTTCCATGAGAGGAACTTTCTAAGGGTAAGGCAAACACTGAGATAAATGATCTAGGAAGGTTGTGAAGTCTCCATCAAAGGAAATCTTCAAAACAAATTACAGAAACATGCACCAGAAATGACAGAGATATAGCTGATCCTGCCTTGGGGGTCTTTTGAATCCCTTCCGGACTTATGATCTTATGATTCCTTTATTATTAATTGCCAGTGTGGATGTAACCTCTGTAGCCTCAGAGCTGACCAATGCAGGTTCCTCTGTTACTTAGCTACTACTCTCTAAATGTGTCCATTTTCTTTGCTTTCAACTTCCTTCCCTAGATTGTCACTCACTCTATTTTTCTCATGGTATATATAAGAACTCCCTTCTTCTTCTTTTTTCCTTGCCTAAGTGGCTGCCCTCCCTCTCCAACATGTCAGCTGTACTCTTCATATTCACCTTCTTTCAGCCATCCATGAAACTCTTAAGTGTTTTAGGAAGGAGGCCATTTTACAAGTGAAGAAACCAAATTGGACAGAGGGAAGTGACTTGCTAAATAACCAACAAAGAAGCAAGCCTGCAACACTTCTTCATTGTTATCCATTAATGATAATCTGCTGTAATCTTCTTCTCAGAAAAAATGGACAGGAGAGCTGAGAATATAGGATGAGAAAACATGAGGAGTAGATGAAGAGACTAGTCATGGTGTTGTTGCCATCCAACAGGGTTGACACATTCCCTAACCCAAATTTTGGGCCAAACAAATGTCACTTTTACTTACACATCACAGTCTTCCTAAGGCCACGCATCTTTATGTGCCATTAGTAATTTCTTTGAAAAAGGGAGGAGGAGAAGCAAAGAAAAAGGGTAAAAATATTTGTCTTGGATCTTAGCAATTAATTGCAGAATAAGGACATGCTTTCAAGTTAGTTCTTTGTGACTGGAAAATCTGAGAATATTTTCCTTTTTGAATGAAGGTTGAAATCTTTGTCTAATTAACTGACTCCAAGAATTGAAGAATTCCAAATATGATGGGACCAACAGCAGGATTGCCAGCATTATCAACACTGAAACCATCGTCTGAAAAGAGCGTGACATCATATTTCCACCCTCAAATACTCCTGATTCAAAATTAATCTTTCCCTTTGATTATGTTTACTATTGGAAAAATATTTTACTCTATTTTCATCCAATGATGGGCTATCTGGATCTTTGTTTCCTAGGGCTATGTGCAATCTCGTATGAAGAGGTCTCCTGTGAGATCTCCAGCATTGTGCTGTATACCCTGAGCACCTTGATTATCTCCCTCATGGGACCTTATTTGCTTTTATAAATGTCATAATCATATATGAAGGTCTATACATGGATGTTTAAATGATAAATATATATGAGAATGCAGCCCCATATGATTGTTCCTTAAGAGAAATAAAGCTATTACTGACTTAGATTTAAAAGATGGATTATATTGCAAAGAGGTTGCTGCTCTTACCAATATCTTGCCATGGGGCTTAATATGGACTTGATTCTTCTTTTCCACAGTGGTGTAAGTCTTGTACTAATGCAGCAAAACCAAATAATCCTGAAGTTATCCTGCACTTGCAGGAGAATGACATTTGTCATACAGTCGTGGACCTCATTCAGCCAGAGGGCGTAAAGAATTTTCAGAGACAAGAAGCAAAAGGAAGCAATTAACAGGCAGCCTACAGTGCTTGGGAGCAATCAACATGGTTGCTTGGAGAAACAGATGTATAACAATCCAGTATGACTGATCCAAAGACTGAGTCTAAAGACTTATACAAAGGCAGACAGAAACAACAAGAACACATCCTTTCTAGCTTTATATGTTTAGCAACACCTTCTGTATCTCTGACTTGAAGGTCCTATGGGCAAGACAATATGAAATTCACATTTTTAGGACTTTTATTTTAAAGAGAGTAAAAATTTGGATATTTTCTGTCCTCTCTTTATGAGTAAAATTATAACTTCTCTTTCTTGTCTGGTGTACCCACTAAGAGAAAAGAATTCAATCCCAAATACCACAAAAACTCATGAGACCATTCACCAAAGCCAACATTTTGCCTACCACAAACATAGTGATAGTGAAGAGAAAAAATGCAAACATATTTTCTATAAAAAGGGACGGAGTTTTATTCCCCCTCTCAAACTATCTTAGCATGGTCCAAAAGTACATTTCAGGTACTGGAGGGTGAGGTTTTACGCTGAGCTTGGCTGTGCATTCTCTACCACTGACTTACCTATCCAATTATTCCAATTATTTTACCTTAGCATCACCTTCTTCCCATTAGATGAAACATACTACTATTCCTTATTTATATATAAAGTATTTGAGACCCTTTACTTATATACAGTCTGAGTGTTAGAGATGTATGGAGCAACACTAACAACTGACTCACAGAGGTATGCAAATAAAGCTCTTCATATTATTTATAGGTTTGATGTATTATTATTTCTTGTGAGACATGTTTTCACTGCACACATCTCCTCCCCACCTCCTTTTCTGCACTGTGCCTTTCTGTTGTGGATATTCTGTTCCACTCACAGCTTTTCCAACACTGACCATGTAGACAATTATGTGCCACAGAGACCCTGGAACTGCAGGATGCAGGGCAGATCACAATGGAAAACTCTGCCTATTAGATGCTAACAAATAAGCTTAAGAAATAATAACAAGAATAAAAGGATTAATTGGAAACCCCTAACGATGATGAAAGTTGCCTTTTTTTTTTTTAATTGGAATGATAAACCTGTCGTGATTACACTGAAAATGCTCCATGTCTAAGATTAAAGTGCAAAATTATATATTATTAGTATGATAGTTTACTGATTATGTATCTTTACTTTGTGCATCAGTGAATAATTGGTTCAAACAGTGGCAGGAATTCATTCATGCTTAACATCTGAATGAGGAAGGGAAGAAAAACTTCAAAGATTTCCTGCAAGAAGGAAGTCTCTTCTCCCAAGACTGTATTTGTCAAATGTTTCATTGTCCATTTTCAGTCCTGCTCTGATAATCCACAGAAGATCATGAGGAGCACAGCTTTCTGTGACTATAGCTGCATTCACAGCCACAAGGCTCATGAAGCCTAAGATATGTCAAAACAGCAGGGGTTCATTAAATGTGGTCACTGTCATAGCATTTTGTTCACAGGAATGTAGAAGGATTCACTAATGAGGAATGACTTCCGAGGGTAAATATACACAATACAGCTATATGATGACAAAGAAGGTGTCTGAAGAGCACACGGATTTTGGGAGATGTCAGTATCTTGGAGATGAGGCAGCTATTTAAAATGTTACAAAACACTTGAATGAGGATGTATTAAAGAAATGGAAATGGCAGGGTTATTAGGGAAGGAAGCCATCAAAATACTGATGATAAAATGGTTTATCAAAATATATGTCTTGTCAGATTCAACTGCTCAAGTATATTTAGTTAAAATAGAAAGTTACTGTATCTGTTTGCCTTTCTGTCCTTAACTCATAGAGAATGTCATTCAGCTATGGCATCCAAGGGCATTTACAAAGATGTCATTTTCCCCCTCACCTTTCTTCATATTTTTTGCTGTCTGTGTTCCCAGAGAGCTGGATGCACACCCACATGGCAGTACTTAAACACTCCCTTTTAAATGCTAAGTTATGTCACAGACTCTATAAAAAACTTTCCTACCCTTCTCATCCTGTTAGTTTTTGTCAGTAGGAATATTAGGAAGGTAAGACCTAGCAGACAATCAAAGAGCATCAGACTAATTTCCAGTACTCATCCCAAATACCATTTGAATCGAGGAGCCTTGAATCCCTGGTGGAGCTCATTGCTACAGGAGTACAAAAAGCTTCAAATCAAGTATTTTAAAAATGTTTTCAACTTCTGTTGACTCTACTTGAAACTGGTTGCTAACAAAACACCATCATCCTCTTAAGTCTGACCATCTGCAAAGCAAGAAGTAGGTCCTCAAATATCTCAAATGTCTTATAAATATTTTTGTCAATCTAGATTTTCAATCATTTAATCTGCACTCAAGTCCAGTAGCATATTCTGACTCTATTAGACCTAATGGTGACAATGAATTTCATAGAATCATAGAATGGTTTGGTTTGGAAAGGATCCTAAAGATCATCTAGTTCTAATCCCCCTTGTCATGAGCAGAGACAACTTCTACTAGCCCAGGTTGCTCAAAGCCCCATCCAACCTGGCCTTGAACACTTCCAGGGATGGGGCATCCACAGAGACCTGTGCCAGTGACTCACCACCCTCACTGTAAAGAATTTTTTCCTAATATCTAATTTAAACTTGCCCTCTGAGTTTTGTAGATGTGTAAGTCATGGCAGCTGATTAGTTTTGGTTTCCCTTGAAGCATCTTGTGCTTTTTACTTTTAGTATCAGGATAGTTAAAGGGATTAACTTTGGAAATTGCTCCTTGATATACTCCAGCAGGATGTTTTGAATATATATTTTTTTTTAATTTTTGCACATATGTGGGTAAGAAAGGGTGTGGATAAAACAAGATTTTTTTCATCTTTTAGTCACTCACTTCCATATATATTATAGGTCTGGGCAGTATCTTATGAGCAGATACAACACTGCTGTGTCTACAGAACTCAGCTCAGCTCCAGGTCAAAAAGTGTGACTGTGTTAACAAGGTTACAACTCTGAGCTCATATATCCTGCTAATACCAAGCCTATTAGTATGAGTATGGCCGCAGGCTACATGGTGACACCAGTTTCTGCTTGGCTTGGAAATGTGGACCCCAGGAGCACACATCACAGCAGGCCATAATGCAGAGAGTATTACTGCCTTCTCCACCTGTAAGCGGAACTGGCACCAAAGTATATTTGGAAGTTTTATGGTTCCCAAATGGCAGTAAAGGAGTTGTCGTCTTTTCTACACACAGAGAACACCAGGAGACACACAGTAATACACAGAGATGGGTACTCATCCCTTCAGAAAGGAGAATAAGAGTTGTTTCCAAAATCAAGAGAAACTTGAGAGAGAATATTAAGAGAAGCGCAAAAGCAAAAGGGATCTTGCAGATTCACAGTCCAGAGGAAAAAGCTCGTGTTTATGCCTTCACTGGGGGGTTTAAATGGTGCTGCTTTGCAGCACGTCCAACTGGCACATCTCTGAACGCTGAGCACATGCGCTGCCAAGAGTATGAATAGATTTCATTGCAAGATTTTTATCCATGCAGTTGGAAGGCTGTTTGTGTACACATTTCAAGTAACCCAGACTTCTTCAAAGATCAGTTAGTAAATTATACAGATAACCATCTCAAGCCTGGGCATAAGGTCAAGGGCCATTTTTGGGGGTTTTTTGGGCTACAAGGAGAGAATGAATATGACTTTCTGAACTGGCATACATCCTTATAACAAGTCCTGGTGCTTTTTTTTGAGTAACTGGGCTGTGACCCTTGAAGCCAGTACTTTGTGCTTAGAAATGCACAGAAAATGTTCCGCATAATGCTGCAAAAGAGTTGGGAAATTACAGATTGTTATCAATAATTAGTATGAATTTTTTTTCCCTTTACTTAACAAAAAGACAGAAAGAACCTGGGTCAGTGGCAGTGGTTCAGGCTTGTCACTTTTCATCAGCTTAAGTGCTGAGAGCAGATGTGAATCAGGTTACAGCTAAAAGCTTTATACACCAGTATTCACAGCCAAGAGTGCATCGCATTTGGTTAACTTTTATATGTTATGATTCCTAAAAGGGGAAGGGTCTTGACAACCAGGAATCCATTTGAGGTAATGAGAGCTAGCAGGCTCAACTTCATTAAGGTGTACATGCAAATAACCTGAATCCTGCTGCAAGCTATGTTGACAACTCAATAGCTCCCAGTACAGACAACCACAGACCACGGCAAGCTTCAACCCACAGCATCATGCAGCTCATGTGAGCATTTCTATACTCTTTTTTAGCACATGTCACGTTTGTTGACATTAATATCTCGTAGATGACTATCTAATATATATAGCACTCAGAAAACTGTATATGCTTGGGGCAAGTGGCTTACTCTAGCTGAAATAGCTATTAAAACAGACTCTTAACTTCTCATTCCAAGCTAGCTTTCTAAATTTCCTATCTCCATCTAACTGCTCAGTTAGCTGAAAACAAGTAATCACGCTAAGAAGATAAAGCCTTTTTATGTCTTCTGGGATGCAAACTCCCATTTTGCATTTGGAAGTGTTTGGAGACTGGCTGCCTGAACATCCATCTGCTTTGCTTGCCAGAAAAAAATGAGCTCAATATCTGTTATTGAGTCTTCTGTGTCATTTCCCTAAGTTTGTTGCATGGTATTGGGTTGGCAGAGAGGCACTAGTCAAAACCTTCTGTGTTCCATTTAATTAGATGACCTAATTTTTAATCATGTTAAGACATGGGAACCTGTGGATACAGAAATCATGAGTCCATCATGGCAATACTAATCTTTTTATCAGCTACTCAGATACCTGTAATCATGTTTTAAGGTGGTTCAAGTGAAATGAATTTGAGATGATCTTTAAGGTCCCTTCCAAGCCAAACCTTTCTAAGGTGTTATCAGAATGAGCCTAGGTCAGCCCAGTAGGTATTTATTGTGTTGCCTGGCATATCCTTCCCACCCTAACATAAAAAATCATCCAGTCTGTTAACAGACTTGTGAAGGGTATGGAACAAATATGATTTTTTTTTTTTTTAATAATATGCAGTTTGTATTAGCAGCCACGTTTTAGAAAGCTCCCAACTGCAGCTGTCAAGCAAGAAATGCAAATAACTACTCTGGCTTAAAAGTAACGGCTTTCTAAAACCCTGTTGTCTGTATCATTTCCACGTTTCTTGTCTTTGAGTAACTCTATCCTACCATACGAAAAATGTCAACCGTCTTCCAGTGCAAATCTAGGATTAATGATGTAGGGAACAGATGCACTGCAGAAGCAATGGACAGTAACATTTTTGCTTAACATAGGTTGTAGGTAGGGTTTGAGGCCACAAGAAGAAGAATCAGAGAAAGAGAGAAGGTTTTAAGAAACAGCCTAATTGTTCTAAGCATGATTCACAATCTCTTCTGCCCACCATATAAAAGCCTGGATAATGATGCTGGCAAATAAATTTGTGCAAAAATGCACACATACAAACATGAAGAAATGAAGCAAAGTACTTGGGTCTGTTGTAAAACTGCCACTAGAACAACTTACTATGGCAATCACAGTCAGTAATCAAAGCCAGATCATATATTTTAGGTGCTAATAGCTGGACCATTTCCAGCTTGTACTCTAATCTTATTGCCAAATCTGCTGATGCTGTAGAGAAGTGTGTTACATCTCAGGTAATATGAATGTGAGCAAAGGCAGCAACAAGAGGTTAAGAGCAGCAAAGGCAAATTTTTCAAATAAACCAGCAATGAGAATAGTGCTAAAAATCAACAATCTTCATGGTTTGAGTGGGACACTGACCACCAGGTGGAGTCAGGAAAGACTAACAGGTGCCACTGTGAAGTATAAATAATTTTCTTTTCTTCTGAAGTGTGTAGGTTTTATTTCAGCTCTGGTAGAGAAAGGGTGGGTTAATGGCCAGATTCAGACACCTGAAATTAGACCTCTACAGGAGAGACAGGTGTCTGTCTACACTTCAATTACAGTCAGAGGAGACCTAATCAGCACAGTCAGTGAAGTCTAGAAAGCCATTTGGCTGGTCAAATGCAGGTGTCTATCTCAGAGTCAGATAAATAGCTCTCTGGACTCCATTGTCTGCATTGAAGAGATCAAATTTAAAAGCAGCTTTGCCATCTAGATCAATTCATTTCACAATAAAATTCATCTGGTTAAATGTGCAGATTAATCCTGCCCAATTCTTTTTTATATATATCTTTATTTATCTTGATGTAGTAATTCCCAGGTCATGTGTATGCATGTGTGTATCAAGATGAAGCAGTGAAACAGCTCAGCCACAGCATGCCTGAGACCATATAGTACCTTCCAGTAACTAAAGGGACTACAAGACAGTTGGAGAGTGACTTTTGACAAAGGCATGGAGTGATAGGACAGGGGTTAATGACTTTAAATTGACAGAAGGTGGGTTTAGAGTAGGTTTAGATATTATGTAGAAATTCTTCAATGTGAGAGTGATGAGGCACTGGCAGAGGTTGCCCAGAAAAGTGGATGCCCCATCCCTGTAAGTGTTCAAGGCCAAGTTGAATAGGGCTTGGAGCAACTTGGTCTAGTGGAAGGTGTCACTGCCTATGGCAGGGGATTGAAACTAGATAATCTTTAAGGTCCCTTACAACCCAAACCATTCTAGGATTCTCTGATTTACCTAAACCAGCATTCTCACTGTGATATTAGAGGTGCCTCTGTTGATATTACAAGGCAGCCAAAAAAGTGCACACTGCCTAGATTGCTGTGCAACTACAGATTTTCTGGATGATGATAAGCAACATATTTTTCCCAAACTGGAAAACATTTCACGTATTTCTACATTCCCCTTATTCTGATAATGCTTGCTCCTTCCTTCATACTCATCTTTCAGCTTATCACACTTTAATGAAATTCCTCCCATGCATACTTACAGGTCTGAGATAGTAAACCAAGGCCAGTGCAACGAAAGTGGAGTACTGAAACACAAGTACCTCTCCAAAATTTCTAGCAACATGTAACACAATCAAAAAAACAAGCTAAACACTTTTTATTGTATGTTAAGGGTTATTTTATTCAGTTGTCTTTTTTTCCCCCCAAAGAAATCTCTTTGGAAAGAACAAAAAGCAGCAACCACCACAAAACAAATGTTATTCAAAATAACCTGCACTTGCAGCTTTTCATCTTTCCTCACCTTGAATCAGAAAAATCTCAAGTGAGAGCATATTATGACCAAACAAATTGCCTGACCTCCTCTAGAAGAGTACATGAGGAGGAAATGAATGGAAATTGTCTTTATTTTTCATAAAAGCTTATGTAGTCCTTGAACAAAGTGCCAACAAGGCAACATTGCGCTCAGTGTAATTGCTTATTTCTGTAAAGTCTGCAGGCCAATGGAGATTGATTATGTGTAATCAAAGGCAGCATTTTTACTGAAGACAAAAAAGGCCAACATTTGGCCCAAATTTGATCATTGCGTTGGCAATGAAAATCATGATATTTCCAAACTCTATGTAACAGTCAAAGCTAAAGAATGAATCCCCACACATCCCTGTTCTGGTAGAAGGAGCTCCTATGACCCCCAGCTATGATTACATAGACTGCAAACAAATATAGCAATTGAGAGAAGGAGAGACGAAATCTCAGGAGTTTCTGCATACAAACCTGCACTAAAATCCCTAAAGAAAAACCTTCCCCAGCCAATGATTTTTGTGTCCTATTTCTTCCAAGGTACTTTCACAAAGGAGGTCAAATATGCTCTTTTGGTATGAGATGGAGCCTATTAAACCTGGTGAGTTGTATCACAACAGCAATGACATTGTTAGCTTGAGTAATCAACTTGCAAAACACAACTTTCTTCATAGCATCAGTTCCAATGATTGTAACAACCTTGTTGTTTTTCCACTGACATCAGTGTATGCTGAGGTGGTGTGAAAAAGAGAACAAGAAGTGGGCAAAGTCAGGTCTGTTTGCCAGAACAGCATGACAGAGTATAAGACTGCACATGTTTTTTTGACTAAATAACTTCCCACCTGTCACAGGAGAGAGTGGAATACAACGCTTAAATCTTTGATATACCCCAAGGTTCCATCATTTCATCTCTCCTGAAGCACAAAATAGTTCATTTCTCATTAATTGTTCTTTATGCAGAGAGTTTGCAATTACACTGGGAGTAGTGTTAGGCTCCTTACTTTGTGATATTAGCCCCCAAAGATTAATAGATTGCTCATAATTTCCGAATTGCCGTCTGTGTTCTATTACGCTCACATCATTTGTTCTGATTATGAGACCAAAACAGAAAGTGTCTCTCAGAGAGTGGCCGTAGCCATCTGGATCCCTGGGGGAGCTGTTTACGTAGGAAGAACGGCCAACTCAGTTTGAATGCAACGACAAAACTGAAATGATTGCGGGGAAGCCCACAACTCCATGGAGGATCCCATCCAAACCTAGGTTCAATGTACTAACTCCTAAACAATGTGATCCAGCTGTCTTTCTGCAGAACCAACTTTTTGTGTTTCTGAGTTAGTGTGGGTTTTTTGATAGTGTTAATAAAAGAGACTCAAAATAAAAAAAAAAAAACCAACCTTATAATTTTAGGAAAACCCAATTTGTAAAGCTAAATCTTTAGAGAGAATAGTAAGAATAATAGAAGAGATAATAGTAAACAAAGTAATTAGAATACATTTCCTTAAAGAAGTCATGTTGTATCATTAATCTGTTATACTTAGCACCCTGCTTTTATCCTTCTTTTTCCATACTTGCACTCAATAACTACAGTGCAGATGTCCTAACACATTTGTTAAGACTATCTGCTCTAAAATATTACAGATTTCAGAAAAAAATATGGTTGTATATTCACAGTCTTGTCACCAAAAAAAGAGCTTTACTTGGGATGCTAATAAAGATCCTTTAAGAGTCTTGGGTTTAAAAATAATTCCGCCTGTAAAGAAGCAAATCTACAACAATCTATATTAATAGTAAGGGAGCCCCTTGTGGTCTAGTGGTTAAGGACGCGGCACTGTCACCGCCGAGGCCCAGGTTCAATTCCTGGTCGGGGCCCCTCCCCGGGCAGATGGAGCTCGTTAGCCCTGTAAGGCAATCCATCTACGTCCTGAGGACCTCGCTGCCACCCTCCAAGCTCGCTTGGCCCCGGCAGATGAACCTCAGGATTAAAGGGTGGGCTCAGTTCAGCGAACACTGTGTATCACCTAAAAAATCCAATGCGCAGGCTGGAAGGTGTAAAAAACCTTCCATGGTTCTTCGTTCGTGAAGACTGGCCATTTCATTTCATATTAATAGTGCTGTTACTCCCAGAGAAGCATAAGCAATAGTGCACAACCCAGTATGTGGAATGAGACAGGCTGAGCCTGACATAGCAGTTCCTGTCACATGAAAGTGGATCAAACAACTATGTGTGGAAGAGGTAAATAGCCAAACATCAGAGAGCTCACCAAAAAGAACTGAGTCTTGCTTTCCACACATAGAAATTATAAGGAGTCAAAAAACTGCTTGAAAGAGAGCATTTAATATCCAATCTTTAGCTATAGCTTCTGCTACAGCTCAGACCAGTGATATATCAAGCTAGATGGGCAGTCACTGGCAGGGAGCCCTTCTGCTGGGATCCCATCAGCTATTAAAGCCACAATGGTGTCCACCATCACTAGTGGTTATCTCCAAGGCTCTGCAAGACTTGACATATCTAACATAGTTCAAGATCAATTATGTTCTTCATAGCAACTCATATCACATGATATGGAATATCACTTTGGTCAGTTTGGATAGGCTGTCCCCTTCCAAGACTTTGCCCAGCCCCAGCCAACTGGTGAATGAGGAATATTGGAGAGAAGCCTGGATGCTGTGGAGCACAGCTCAGCAGTAGCGAGAGCACTGGCGTGTTATCAATACCTTTCCACCTACCAAGGCACAGCACTCTGAGGGCTGCTAGGGGAAAAAGTAACTCTATCCCAGCCAGACCCAATATAGCATCCAGACTTTTATTTCCAGTATTTTAAGTTTTGGTCCATCTCAATTAAAATAGGTTAGAAGTCAATTTCACAGCTGTTGGTTTTTAAGATCTCACAAAAATGATAATTCACTGTGAGGCAATAATTTACTTCAGCACAGCAATCCCAGGATAAAGCTGACACATTTTTAAATCTCTCTCACTCTCCCTTCCTCATATCCAGCCTTCTGTAAGCCAAGGCTGGGGAAAGGCCCTGTCCTAAAATGATCTTACTTCTTGAGAAGTATGGGAAGGAAGAAGAAGATTACAGATCTGTTTAAGTCACCCACATCCACATCTCACTGATAATATTTTCCAGGTATAAGCAGTGCCTTGTCCACTGTCTGTGCCTTGTTGACTGAGATCTAAATCCCTCTTGTGCTTCAAATTGCCTACACTCAATATTGCCACTAATGGCATCTCATGGGAAGATGAGCCTGAATGCAGGACATTCCAAGACTGGAGCTTGAGAGGTTGGGTTGTTTGGGTTTTTTTGTTGTGTGGGGTTTGCTTTTTTGTTTGTTTGTTTGGGGTTTTTTTGTTTGCTTTTTTTTTTTTAATTGGTTGGGGTTTTTTAAATATGAAATCTTTTTCTTGGTTAAAATATTTGGACTAAATTTACATTTTGAAACCTATCCTAAGCACCCTCCTGAGGGATCAGAACAAGATTCAGTCCTCTGGTGGAATTTGTCTTTTAAGTAAAGGTTGAAAAAATTGTGCTGGAAACCTTAGACATGTTTTCAAGTGGATAATTAAACCAGACTGCCCCCATGGGGGGTGGCCTTTAGTGCAAGTTGATTGCCAGTAGACATCTATTTAATATATCATATGTTATTTCTTTCTGGTTTATTTGGTTTGTATTAGACTACACAGAATTGAAAGTAGATGAGGTAACAGGCATTACCCAAAGTTATATGGACTTGAATTACTCACTATAGTGAGAAAGATGGGACAGAGGAGTAAACATCCTGGACCCCAAAATCCAGCCGGGTGCTGCACCTGGATATTAGGTTCAGTAGTGTGATGTAGAGCACTTTGGAAACACAGCCAGAAGAGGGATGCCATAGGGCTTGGCTTGCTTCTGTGAGGAATGTAGGAAGTTATGCCCAGATTTAGTGGGATTCAATTCATACATCTTTTTAGAGCAAATCCGAGTCCAGCATTGCAAAATTTTAGGATTTAATCATTAGCTCAGCTGGTATATTACTGAATTCTGGTAAATCTTAAACTTATCTTTCCTCTGGGACAAAATTTAGTTTATTTGCAAAACAAGTAGCAAAATAATTCCATGACTCAATTACTTGCTGATGTTATATGAATGCTCATCTTTAATAACCATGTTCTACAGAGGCCTGACAAAGGGTCAGGTAAAGAAAATATGCATTTAGTTCAATCCTGATAAAAGTGTGTTTCCAACATCAGGTCTAAACATTATCCAAGTTTACCTTTCCTCTCCTAAAGACCACGCAGTAATGAATTAACACAGTTCCCACAAAGCTAGTGGGATTATGCAAGTACAGCACTAACTGATAACTGAAGCACATCCATTTTCTTCGACATTAATTTCACATCTTTTCCCCAATGACTGGCCTCCAGTTATTTTTACATAACTTATTAAAGTAGATCATGAGCCATCTGCCTTCAACCTTACCCTCCATTACCTACATTTGACATGGTTAGGTTTGAAGAGGTCTACAACTGTAATTAATATATTCCCAGTCATCTACTCAACATGGAGGCCGCCTTTGTTTCATTATGTACAACATTCTGTGCATCAAAGTATGTTTTGATGTAGATTATCAATTACTGTATCCCAGTGTATCACTTGCAAAGTACTTTTAGGTGGTGAGACCTGAATGCCACTGCAGAAACATTTCTCATTTATTCCTGGTGTGGATGAACATGCCTTAATTGTAGACCACTGCCACATTAAAAAATTAAAAAAAAAAGAAGTGCCATTTCAAAGAGTCAAACATCTGCCCAATTCCAAAGGGCAGCATCAGAGCACTTAAACAAAAACACAGCAGGGAATTTAATCATGAGAAAACTGAAGTGAAAGAAGGTTTTGTAGGGGCACAGCTAGTTTTAGTTCTTTCATGGCAAAAATAAAGGGGTCAGAGAGATCAAGAGGTCACCCATTCATGGGTTTAAAAAAAAAAAAAAAAAAAAAAGAACAAAAAGGAGTTTTCTATAGTCTACTATGCAGTGCTAGGAAATGTCCAGATCAGGGTTTCCCCACCCTGTATTCTACCCACCTTGAAGGATAAAGAAAACAAAATCCTTGGTCTTCAACCTCCCAGACGGCTTTTATCATAATCCACATTATTCGCAAAATAGACTGGAGGTGACTTATGTGGCGACCTCTCACCACAATTCAAAATGAGTCCTAATGAACTAGGGTAATTCATTCCTCTGGCAGAGCTTATGAGATAAGGCAAGACTGCAGTGGTGGGCTCAGCAGACTGAAATGTTAATCTTTTGTAGTCCCCACTCCAGAGGACCCCCAGGTCAAATCCTGGTGCTGCTGAGAAGTAGCAGCACCTTTGTTTGGGGTTGGAGAAGCATGGTTCTGGATTTCAGTGTTGCCATACACTTTGCAGAATGTAGTGTTTGTGTGTGTAAGTAAAAGCAGCCTGTAAAGTTATTTATAACCATACAACAGAACTGTCCGTTGAAAAGCAGAGAACAAAGGCTTAAAATTAAAAAAAAAAAAAAAAGAAAAGAAAGAATTTAAAGAGTCTGGAATAAAAAAGACAATAACACTGTGCTCCCAGACTGCATTTCTGGTGATTGTCCTCCTCTCTGGGTCATTAAAAATTCACTGTGCCATTGCTTCAACAGTTAGAAACTCCAAGTGAACGGGCTTTGATTATTCATTACAAAACAGGAATGCATTTCATTTCATCCTTCAGTAGCAGCAAAAAGGTATGATTTGCCTTATCAAATGTGATAGCATGTAAACACCTCTCATTTTCTTCCTTCCCTGCTCCTAGACAAACTAGCTGCTTCTGAACTCTAGTGTATCAAGCAGTCACTTGTATTCTTCGCTTTGAATCAGTAAAATAGAGGTGTTCAAAAAGAAAAGGGTGTGTTTAAAGTTGCAGTGGAAAAGCATGAAGTGAGAAACGGATCTAAAGTTCCCAGATCCCAAGTTCCTGCCCTAGTCTTCCTGCTTGTGCAGCAAAAACAGTGAGAGGTCTTTGGACATCTGACCAACAGAAACAAGACAGGGGAAGGTTATAAACTGTGGGCCTGAATGTAAATGAAGTAACAGAGAAGAGTTAGCAAGGAAATGTTTAGAAGACTTCCCAGGAAAATGAAAGTGGACACGGAGTTAAAAAAAAATTTTAAAGCTAATTAAATGATTTGCTATACTCTATCTGTTTTTCAAGAAGATAGCAAGGTAGATGCATACAGGAAACAGAGCTTCCCTAATATAGTAACAGCAGACTCCAGACTGCTGGAAAATTATATTTAGGTAGAGAAAATATACCTGGGAACTGCTCACAGTCATCCTGACCTCAGCAAGTTCATTCTGAATGTGGCATGTTGGAGGCCAGCAGAGACCAGCTTCCTGGCCAAGCCTAGGACTGGAGTCAGACCAGAGAAAAATCTTAGTTTCTCTTAAGTCAAGGTGAAATTTCTGCTAGACTGCAGTGGGGCTCAAGTGTTGGGCTGTAGACTGACCCCAGTGAGATGGGTATGTGTGGCAGGAAATACTTAAAACTACTGACACATTTCTGAATTTACTGGAAAATGATGCTGGTATTGACAACTACAGCTGAACTTCTGGTTTTGTGGCCAGGGTTCATGAAGGATCAGTTCTGAGATACTCACAGTATGTAATGTCTTAAAGCATTGTCTCTTTTTGTTTTGTTTTGGTTTGATTTTTTGGTTCTTTTTCTTCCCATGTTGCACTTGAGACTGTTTGGATGATGACCCACACAAAACACCATTAACTGCCACAGAAACTACTCAGTTTTCATCTGAATGTGACTAAGATACTTGCACATTATTGTTGTTTTTGCTACTATTGCTATTAGTTTTTAGAAGCAGACTCTCACTGATGCACCTATGTGTGTGAATGTTGTATGGCACGGAAAGATGAATTTTCCCCCTTGGCTTCAGTTATAATGTTATATTTTTCCTCTTGAGGTAATTTCTGCAAAGAGGAAATGAGAGAAAGCTCTTGTTTCCAGGCAGGAGAAGGTTCTGGGATAGGATAGGGTTTGGGCAGGATTAAGTGCCATATCACATCAGAGAGTCCACCAGATCCATGAAAAATAGGACCAAGACTCTTTTTAATAATTTTTAAGTCTTTTTCCCCTCTTATTATTATTATTTCCTTTTTACTCAGCTACACAGCTCACAGAGTTCTCAAGCCTGATCCTACAACCAACTCATCAATGGAGATACAAACAGGACTGGAAACTGCATTTGAGTACCTGTATGAAGAAGACTTACTACTTTATTTCTGGGTAATTAAAGCTACTTGTGGTTAGATTTTGTGCAACAACAAGGAGGCATGGTTTCAATAAGCTGATTATTTTCTTTTGTAGCCAAGCATTTGAGGAATATTTTCACTGTGAAAGCAGCTTGTATCAATGCAAGCTAATCATCTAAGTTTGAAGAATACTCTAAAGACTGAATTCCTCTAAAATTATAGGGAAAGAATTTTCTTCTTCATTTTTATTACCTTCCTTGAATTTGGACTGTAATGACTTTTGCCAAAAAAAAGAAAAGAGGGAATTTGTACTGTGGAGCAATATACTTGGTGAGCTCAAATAAAATATACAGCTATGTTATCGTAGAGTAATGCCCTATAATTATACCCATTCCTTTATTTCCTATAAGTTTGAATATTACAATCCACTAAACCAAAAGGCCAGATCACTCAGCTACCTAGATCCCTTGCAGTCTACTTAGCCAACAGTGAAATTAAGTGAAATTCAATGGCGATGTGCTGATTTGCAAGCAGAGGATCTTTGTCACAGTACCATAAAAGTCTCTTTTGCTTTTGAATGGATGAGTGGTTAGATTTAGATTAGAGAACTTATATAAACACAAAAAGATAAACAGTTGCCATAGCCTTTTCTCAGATCATAAAAAATAATCGGAT
Organism: Empidonax traillii; assembly: GCF_003031625.1. Classification (NCBI taxonomy): domain Eukaryota; kingdom Metazoa; phylum Chordata; class Aves; order Passeriformes; family Tyrannidae; genus Empidonax; species Empidonax traillii. The sequence goes on from NW_020955478.1 coordinate 142,385, forward strand.
TCAGGGTTAGCTTTCTAAAAGGAATAATCTGCAGAAGGAAAAATAAAGGAGCATCTTAAGCTGCTGTCACCACACTCTAAAGTGCCCACACAATAGGTTCACTTCAGAGTGAAACCACTTCTCCTTTTGGTTCATTTGCTGACATTGTCTGACGGTCAGCTTTGCTCTTTGCAAAGAATGGTTCAGAAACCCTGAGTGAAAGGTTCAGAGCTGGATGAAGAAGACAATCGTTCATCCGTTCCATGATCACAAAATTCTGGTGCCTATGTGGCTTGTGAGCAAACAGTTACACTGAAAGCCAGGATGTGAGAAGGGCTGCTTGCTCCTGGAGCAAGTGTTTGAACTTGGGTCCATAGAAGTATTTAACCAGAAATCTGCCTAGAGGGTATCTTTGGCATTTGTATTTTCCGTTTTCCTCTGTCTCTGAAAGGGTTTCTTTCTGATGAATGATTGCTATCTGTCACTGCTCCCCTTTAGGTGAACCTTTCTGCTCTTTAAAAAGCATTGGCTAAAGACCAGAGAGAAAAATAAAAGAAAGAAGAGGGAAAATACCTCTGGCAGGAAATGCTGGATGTCCAGGAGAGCAAAACTGTATCCTGTTTGCTGTTTAGTAACTAAAATCACAAGACTTTGCCTTAAACACCCCTGAAGCATCACATTTAACCTCTGACTGACTAACATGTGGAGGAAGATGCCAGAATAGTTGCTGCCTTGGCAGTGATGCATTTGTGACCAAATAAGCAGCTATACCTCTGGATACCAGGTTTTTGTGTGAGCAGAGACCTCACACCACATCTGAGTATCTGGGTTGCTGATCCAAAAAGTAAGGTGCTGTCTGTGCCCCTGTGCTCACCTGGATACTTTTCCTTGCTCAAACACTCTTTTGGAAAACACTACCCTGGCAGAAGATTAATGTGGATGTAGGGGGCTCAGACCACAGGAATACTGAAGTGAGCTCGGGTCAAAATGTTGCTACCAAAGAAGTGATTGAAAAAAAAAAAAAAAAAGCTTTGAGTGCTAAATCTTCTTTGTTATTACTGTCTAAGGTCCTCTCTCAGGCCAAAAAAAAAAAAAAAAAGAAAATCAATTGGGTTTCCTTTGACTGGAGGCTAATAAAGCGCCAAGCATAAGCAAAGTGAGCAGGACTGGGCATTAACTTGCCCAACTGACTGACCTCACTAGTAAAATCAAGTTTTGTCCACTATCAAATTGCAGGCATCAACTAAGACCAACGAGCCAGGAGCTAGACATTTCATGGAGAGCCAATAATATGTAAACCCATGTTTTCACTACAAAACCTCTAAAAGAAATTTCTTTTAGAGTAGGACCTTTCTGCTTGATAATCTGATCCCAAATAGACTCCTTAGCAAGCCCATTTCTAATTCACAGCAACCAAAAAAAGTTATGAGCTGGAGTAACTGGAAACCTGTTGTGTCCCTGCTCTCCTTAGAGATAAGATAAATGGCACAGAATGTTCCCTTCCTCCCTGAGGTCTCCCCCACTGGACTGAGGTGTCAGTTCAGTGTGTTCCCTTGCTCACTAAATTGCCACTTAGAGGAAGGCACTGTTAAACGTGGTTACCACTGGAGATCCTCCTTCTGCACAGTGATGAAGTCATCAGGTGGCCACTAGATAAGCCAGCTAAAGAGGGTCAAGAAAGCTGCCCTCCACTTGATAGCAGCATCTTAATAGTTTTCTAAAAACAGTAGGCCATCAAGTACCCAGACAATTTAATTTCACTTCTCAGCTGGAAAATAAGTACAGTACTTGTTTTCATTCAGAAAAGACAGGAAAAAGGAGAACTCATCTGCCCATTGATTCATTTGTTCACTCATTTCCTGGGTTAACTATAATGTATTATATGCTGCAAACTTTCACAAAAATTTCTATGCCAATACACAATGACACTTTACTATCAGTGTTCTCCCTGACATTTCTATAACTCTTAGGGTGCCCAGCTATCTTGTGATGCTAAACGAAATGTCTGGGTAACATTCAGAGGTTACAGTCATTGCATAACTATATTCCAGCTACTCTATCTAGTAGTGATAACAAGGATGTATGGAAATGGGCACCTCTATGTCCTCAAGCTTTTGGAAAAGCCTGGTGCTGAACTAGTTTGCAAATTTTGACATAGATCGCAATAAAGTGAGAGCCACTCATAGTCTTTCAGAGTTTCTTGCAGACTTGGGCAGACACAGACAGACTCACTGTTACAATATATTCTCTGGTGAATAGTTAAACAAAAATCTGGAGAAGGTCCAGCTTTTCCCAGCATCTTCATAAATGGTTCAGACCAGATATTCTTTCATTTTGTCATTAACTGGATTGAAATGATATTTCATTACGTAAATGGCAGTGTTGGGAGATTTGTGTACTTCTTTTTTTTGGTGTAGCTTTTAGAAATTTGCCAAATGACTTAGACGAAGAAAAGATTTGCTTTCTGCTTCACTCAGTCTTCATCACAGTGGGACTGCAGTCTCAGAGTATAACCACCGTAAAGATCCCAGCCACAGGGCTCCCCACAGCAAAGCCACGGACTGCTGCCAGATTAATGTGGACTGACACCAGAGCAACAGACAGTCTGGAGTGGCAAGACTAAACCTGTGATTTATCTGCCAAATTTAGGATGTGTTGTGTATAGTGACTTATAGTAGTATGTGAAACATCTTTTGCTCCAGTGATGGACTTTAGCCAGGGCTTTGGTACTGCTGCAGCTCTTCAGCCCTACATACTAAACTTGATAAGCTCAAGCCCATCAGTCTACAACTTCATGAAGAGGACTCCATCAGTGCTGGTATACACGTCATTTAAGCACAAGAAATAATGGTTCTTATTTGTCCTGAGGGAACTGTTTTGGCTGGTCTACAAAAGCCTAGGTAGTAATAAAAAAACGTACATAATATTATTAATTATTAGGGTGATCAGCATTGTCCCTTCCAGCTTTCTAAGCTATAATACATGCTTTTCCAAATCACTAAACAAAAATGCTTTTAACTAAGTAGACAGTCTGAAAATCCCTTAAAGTGCTCCCACCAATGTTGTACTGGCAGAGTCTTTTATATTCTGTGCAACTTTGCAGGCAGAAATCTCATCAAGGTACCAAATTAAACTGTCATGCTGCTCTGTGACTCCTGAACTGCTGGCATGCCCCAGCTGTAATGCATGTTATTAATAACACCAAGTTGTTGGGAAAACAGTTTCCAGGTCATATTGTAAGGCATCTAATTGGTAATAATGAATGACAGATTCCCTTTAAAGTTCTGGAAATAACTGGATGTAAACAATGCCACACAATGATGTAAAATATAGAGACAGACAAGATTAAGACTTATTTTTGGCACAGTTGTACCTGTCACTAAGACTCTTCTTAAAAGCCAAACCAAAGTATTTGCAGAGAATCTTAAGCATCCAAATGCTTCATTTTCCAGACAGGAATTAGTTGCAGGCAGCATAGCAGGAAAATGAATAAATAATGTGGGTCACGGTTGATTATTATTGTTAATCTATAATAACTATCTAACCAAACATAAAGTAAAGGTTGAATTTCCAAAGTGTTGAGATACTGTTGATAGGTTCACATGACCAAATTACAACCACCAAGCTTATACTTCAGATTTCCACTTTAACCTTTGGAGAACCAGGAGCATTGCTGCAGTAAGATTCATCACATCTTAAAAGTGACATCTGCAATAGTTGTGACCTATCCCTCCTTGAATAGGGCCTCTTTCTTAACACTGAGCATAAATAGACCAAGGTGCTTAGCTTAGATGGAGACTTTTAAGTTTAAGCAAAATGAATCCCAGCCTTTGAGAATGAAAGCCATACAAGATGTGGCCTGCCCAAAAAGATGGGTGGAAGGATGCACTGCATATGCACCAGGTGGGTAAGTTTGGGAGTCAAACTGTCCAGGCTGTGACTCAGTGGCCACAGTTTCATGAGCGGTATTAACAAAAAAAATCATATAAAGCACTGTTTCAATGGGTTCTGTTTATTGCTAAGATTATTAAACCAACCTACTTCCAATTTTGCATACTAAGACATAATCTATAACTCTCTGGGATCTGCCTTTCAGGCAGTCTTCAGGGACAGGACAGACTCTTGGGATTTGAACATCTCTTGCAGTAAGTCCCGAGCAGGGTGCCTGCATCCCATGAGTGCAAAATCAATTCCAGTTTGAGGACAGGAAGGGATTTAGGCAGTACACAAATGTAGCTGTATCATTCTGCAGCAGGGTGAATTTCACCCTTGGTGCCTCAGCTCATCATCTACAAAATGAGTCAGAGATGCACAGACTGTAAGGCCAGAGGGATCTCTCACCAGTCCTTCCCAACAGACAAAACAGCTATTCCCAGGAGGTGGATTAAATCTTTTGAAAGATAGCTAATCTTGTTTCAAAGAACCAGAATCATGATGAGTCTGCCACCTCTCCTTCTAAGGTGTTGTGATGCTTAATTCCCCTCACTGCAAGAAATTTGTACATTCTTTCAAGGTTGAATTTGTCCAACTTTTTCTTTCAGCCAATGAATTATGATATGCCTTAGTTTGCAAGACCAAAAAGACCTCCCTGTGTAAAAGTTTCTCTGGGCATTGGTGCCTGCATACTGAAGCCAAGCCTCTGTCAATTTTCACTTTGATCAACAGCAGATGGTGAACTTCGTAACCTCCAAATCACATAGTCTGTCTGTCTCCCTGCATCTTAGTTTTGGGCTCCCTCTCAATTCTCTGAAGCTTTCCAACTCTATGGAGGAGAAGTAGAACAGGATGACTGCAGGGCACCCTGGGTTTGGTGCACAGGTGGGGGATCATGTGAGTCTGGTAAGAATTGACCTTTATCATGTAGAATGAGAACCAAGCTTGGCTGGCTTAGTTGTTGCATTTCACTTGCCACACTCTCATCGGGTAACTTCTTGTCTTGTCTTTTAAATATGGTTTCCCAACAGGTTAAATGGAAAATATGTACAGAGTACAAAACCTTTCCTACACAAGTTTAACTAATCATATATCTTTTCTGCCTGAATTACTGTTTCAGTCTACTTCCTATTACATAGAAAGTCACTCCTTAACCAAAGGCAATTGCATAATTTTTCTGCTACTTGCATTGCATCTCTTTGAAGTTAATACTGAACATTTGCAAAGTTATATAATCAGAATATTTAAAATATTTTTTTATACCTGGCAAACATGCAATATAATATTTTGCTTCCCTGCCTTTTTGACTACCATGACCTATCAGTAGAGAAATTTTCAGTCTACTTTCTTTGTGCAACCATAATCCACTTTTTTTTTTTTTTTTTTTTTTTTTTTTTTTTTTTTTTTTTTTTTTTTTTTTTTTTTTTTTTTTTTTTTTTTTTAATTTTATTTTCTTTACTGGGATTGCAGGTTTGCAGACGCTCAGCAATTAGGTAATATATCAGAAAAAATGCAATCAGCTTTCTCAGATTCAGGTTGTTTAAGAACACTGAAGTTCAGTCTTAGTTGCAAATTAAATTATGAAAAAGTGAATGGCAGTAGGGTTGTAGTAATGATGCATTCTATCTTGAATATTGGTACGTGTTGCCCCTCTACTTCACTCTGATAAGACCCAACCTGGAGTACTGCATCCAGCTCTGGGATTCTCAGCACAGGAAGGACATGGACCTGTTGGAAAAAGTCCAGAGGAGGCCATAAAGACTATCCAAGGGCTGAAGCACCTATGCTATGAAGACAGGCTGAAAGATTTGGAATTATTCAGTCCTGGGTAGACTCTGGGGAGACCTTAGAGCACCTTCCAGTACTTCAAAATAACTGTAGAGTGACTTGACAAGGGTATGTGTGATGGGACAAAGGGGAATGGTTTTAAAATAAAAGAAGAGAGATTTAGATTAGATATTAGGAGGAAATTCTTTACCGTAAGGTAAAGGTGAGGCATGGACACAGGTTGCCCAGCAAAGCTGTGGATACCCCATCCCTAGAAATGTTCAAGGCCAGGCTGGATGGAACACTAAGCAACGTGGTCTAGTGGAAGGTGTCTCTGCCCATGGCAGGGGGGTGGAACTGAATGACCTTTAAAGACCCCCTACAACCCAAACCATTCTGTGTGAAGAAGGTACGTTTTTGTATAAGAAGGGGGTGACCATTCTAGTGTTTTATGGTCTGAGCAGCGGGGGGCAGGGAGAAGGGGAAAGAAAAAAAAAAAACCAACATCCCTGAAGAATTATTTATCAGCTCAGATGAGAACACATCTGGAGAATCTGCAAGGTAGCAGTTCCTGTGATGTGCTGGCAACAACACAAACCTGCAACTGGGAGCCTGCAACTCTAATCAGTTTCAGGACTCCGTGGACAGGGCTGCAGATGCTGTGCCTTACAGAAGCAAACCATGATCTCAGGGGTGGATGATTCTCCAACTGTTGCTACAGGCACTGAAAGAAGAATTTTGGAAAGGCAGGATGAAAAAGGAGACAGTGGATAACAATATAAATCAATCCTGAGGAAGAGAGGCTGAAGGACCGATAGCCAAGTGGGGTCACATGTTGCAACTGGCAAAAGGATGCTTCCAAGTCATGACATGTATAAATATCTTTGTGAAAAAGAGGAAGGGGGCAAAGAGGGAAGAGAGGAAACATTAAGATGGTAGTGGAAATGGAAAAAAATATACCTGGGCAGCAGAAAGGGTGGTGTCATGAAAAAAATACCCCTGTGCTGAAGGTCATGAGTTAACAGTAGAAGTGGCAAACGTAAATTCTGTATGTGAAGATTTGGTAAGAATAATCTCATTCCCCTAGGACAATGAGAAACTAAGGATGGGTAGAAAAGGGATAGTTAAGCCAAAGCTCTAGGTTCTCTCTTTACTCTGACAATGAATGCCCCTGCTGATATGCAGCTGGGGCAAGCTATTTTAATACTGTGAGTCTCATGTCTGTTTTGAATAAAAGATAACTGTGTCAGGAACACCAAGCAGTTTATAGGTATTATTTATGTCCAGACATTATAATTTTGAAAGTACCTTACAGTTATAGGATAATTAAGCATCACAGCAACACTTGAATAAATTTTGTCATTGTCAGTTTTGGAAACAAGGAAATTAGGCACAAGAAATGTGAGATCAGGAGTTTGGCATCCATGCACATGATAAAATCAATAGTTCAAGGCTACTAGTTTAGACTGTGTGCCTGATTGTTCAGCAGTTCATAACAACAGAGTGGAAACAGGGTTTACCTAAGGTGGGATTCCTGCTCTACTTTAAATAAATGCCAAAAATGTAAAACAGGAATTTCTAGTTCTAATGCAAGTGACCATAATCTGAAGCTAAACTATCTTCTGCAGCAAGTCTCTCCTCAGTGCTCCCACAGCTCCCTGGCTGAAGTGACCCCAAAAGGCAGTGCTTCATGTCCCTATTTCCCTGAAAGCTAGCATGAACTCTTCCCTGCTGCAATCTGCATCCTTCTTCTCCTACTGGCAGTTCTGAGATCTCTCATCTGCTTAGAGCCTTTTTGCAGATTTTTCCTGCTGAGGTGAACTGAATAACACAGGCAGAACAGCAAAATGTAGCTAAGACAGGAGGTAAGTGCCCCTTTGCATGTGCTTCAAAGCAAGAGCACTCCTGTGGTTTTCCGCCTCTCACTACACCCTGCAGCTCTAGAGCTAGTTCAGGGCTAAACCTGGCCTAAACACCCTGTTCTCAACCTCTTTCTTGTTCATAGGCATAAAAATTGCTCACAGGGTTTCACACAGCTGAATGCAGGTCATCTAACACAGGTCAAGTATATTTCTGCCATTGCTCCTTCCTGATAAGACTTCCATAGACCTGTTGGAGAGAGTCCAGACAAGGCCACAGAGATAATTAGAGGATGGAGGATGTTCCTCTTGTGAGGAACACAGGCTGAGATGGGGTTGTTCAGCCTGGGAAAGAGAAGGCTCCAGAGTGATGTTACAGTACCTTCCAGTACCTAAGTGGGCTACAAAACAGCTGGAGAGGGACTTTTGACAAGGGCATGGAATGATAGGACAAGTGGGAATGGCTTTATTCTAAAAGAAGAGATTTAGATTAGATATTGGGAAGAAATTCTTTTTTGTGAGAGTGGTGAGACACAGTCACAGGTTGCCCAGAGTGGCTGCCCCATCCTGAAAGTGTTCAAAACCAGGTTGGATGGGGCTCAGAGCAATCTGGTCCAGTGGAAGATGTTCCTGCCCATGGCAGGGGTGTTAAAACTAGATGATCTTTAAGATCCTTTCCAACCCAAACCATTCTGCGATTCTATGATTCCAGGCTGCTAAAATATGGTGCGTGACTGAGCTCATTCTGTGTGCAAATGTACAATGGAAAGGCACTGAGCAGGCTGTTAAACTAAGATTCCAATTATGAGCACTGGGATATCATCTCTAATAAGGCAGGAAGCAAATGGCCTCCCTCTGCCATGCCACTCGTTTCAGGCCAAGGTGCCTGCCTTTGTGTACACACACACTGGGGACCACTCATCTTAATGACAGAGAGGATGAAAACTTAATGCTGAGCTCAGGTAATGTGTATTAAAGAGGTTTTATCTGCTACAAATAAATGGCACTTTACCATCTTTTTAGTATTTTAAAAAGATCTTCTGTAAAAACCATGAGCTTGTTTTACCAGCATTAAATAAAGAAAGGATCTGGAGAGGCATCTATCTATTCTTCTATCCATCCATCCATCATTAGAAATAATTTAATACTTAATGACATTTGTGATCATCATGCTATGCTTGTAATTGAAAATGAATAATTGAAATTCCAATTACCACAGGGGTCAATGTAAGGGGAATTCGTATAGTAACTTGCTAAGCAATAGCCTAAATTCACAGTCATGTTAGGACTGCAAACAATGTGTCTCATTCTTCAATTATTTATTGGGAAATGTCGTCTTAATTTCTCTTAGCTATTTCTGTGAACAGGCAGGGCATTGTCTTGAAAGGCAGAAAATCTTGACTTCCTCATGCTCATTCAGCATCTTGCTGGAGAGTCCTGGATCAGCACTCCTGTGGGGCTCCCCACTGACATCTGTCCTTATCAGAGCAGCTGAAGGTACCACCAGCGGACCAAATGCACTACAGTACAGACCACACATCTTTCAGCATAAGGGAAATGGCAAGAAAGCAAAGAGCTACACAAGACCAAGAATATATGATACCAATGGAGTTAGCCTTAAATAATCGATCCTGGGCTTCAAACAACATCCAGTGGCAAATCATCAACATAACAAAAGAGGCTCATTTTCAGGCCATTAGCTGCTTGCAGTACAAGGAACTTTTCTGGCTTTCTCAGAAATTTGATCCCCTAATGACTGCAGAAAGGGCATCAGGACAGAAAATAATTACAGTCTGTCAGACAGTCTGGCATTCAAACTTCCACATGGTCCAGCAGACAGTGTCAAAGATTTGACCTCAAGGGGGTTTAAAGCACATTGTCAGAAAATACTCATCTAAATGGTCTACAGAGCATCCTACAGCTGATCAATGTCTTAAGTGAGCAATACTTAGCAGCTGAAATGTGTTTGATTAGTACATCTAACCCCTGATCGATTGGTTTTCTAAATAATTAATTGCCTTGTTCGTGGGGGAACAAAATAAAACTTTAATAAGTGACAAGGATCTCAGTGTCTCTGTAGCAGGGTACAAGGATGTTAGCTCTGCTTTTTACTGGTAGGTTTAAAATTCACATATGAAACCACCTGTATATTTGCATCCAGAGCTGCAGAATTTCACTGCTTTCCCAATACCAAAAAAATGTGGCTCAGTGGACATTTCCCTTCAACTTTCTTCAATGCCAGAAATTTTACATATCTTCACTTATCTTTTATCTTTACATATTTCACTTATCTTTTAATCCAGCTGATCTTTTCAGAAAGATACAAAGGTTTTGGGCATTCAAATCCAAACACATGACATTAAAAGATTTTTGAATGCAATGTATACTCATATTGGTTTCTTGAATAGGCAGGTGATCAATTTATCCTAGACCTCTGTGTACATGTTAGTCTCACTTGGCTTTTATTTCAACCCAGTGGAAATAGGTTTCGCCAGAAGGTAATTTATTAGATCAGGGCATGGAGGGGAAATAGAATCACTGAATGGCTGAGGCTGGAAAAGATCTCTAAGATCATCGAGTCCAACTGTTAACCCAGCACTGTCATATTCACCACAAAACCATATCCCCAAGTGTCACATTCGCATGTGTTTTGAACACTTCCAAGGATGATGATTCCACGACTTGCCTGGGCAGCCTATTCCAACATATGAAATGGATCTGGTCTGTTTAAAGATGCATCTCTTTCAAGTGCCTAGGTTTGTGCAGTAACTCCTACCCAACGTGTTAGGCCCTATGTGCCTTTGATCGAGAAAGTGTGGAGTGCCTCTGACAACCTACTGCACATTTAGGTTCAGAGGCAGAAGGAGACATGCAGCCTTTTTTTAACCAGCTCCAGCAGGAGGTTGATATACAGTCCTTCATTAAAATCTGGAGGGACTGATTATTTCTGTGAGTACTGAAATATATGCATGGTCTAGCTTGAAATGTAAAGCTAGTGGGACTGAAATGATTTATATCCCTTCTACAGAGACAGCATGCTGAAGGGTAAGAGATAATCCTACCACAATCTAGTCCTTATGCATTCTCTAACGGCCCTCTGGCCTTGTCCAATAAAAGAAAGTTCTACCTTTTTACTAGAAACAAAAGAGAAGGGAAGCTTTTGACAGAATTAGCTAGAAAAGGTTCATCTGAGCACATAAGTTGCCCTTCTATGACTAAGGATCTTCCTCCTCCCCTCCTACCACTAGCAGCAATAGGAGGCCCCAATTCTAATCTCAGTCCATGGCACAGTGTCTCACCAAGACCTAGATTCATCTTTGCAGCAAATAAATAATTCCTAAATATTTCCAAATATCTGTACCCCAGAAATATCTGTACATATGGCACTCAGTTATTCTGTCCTTCTCTGGGTCTCTTGGCAGGACTGGATTCTAGGCACTAAAATGCCTAGGCACTCCTCTGAGGCACTCAGGTCTCCTGACTTTTTTTAGGTGAAGAGGAACAGGTCCCTCAAAATTCAAGCAACATCCTTTCCTCTTTGGCACACAAATACCACTGCAAGAGACATAGCCTGGTCAAGATAAGTGCTAGTCGGTCCTCTGTACTGAACCAGTCCCTTCCAGTGCAGCTCCACGGCACTGAAGCAGCTTTTCTACATTGCAACTTAAAATTTTAAAATCTCTTGGTTTATAAATGTTAACGTGTTAAAATGATCTTTGTGTTGCTTGAGCCTGTGCTTTTTTGGGTCAGTACTACCACATTGCCATGCAGGTCACAATGTTGTTATTAGTGTCAGATTTATAAGGACCATCAGTGGGTGAAGTGTCCTCAGAGAGGCTTTTTAAACAAACCTGACTTCAGCTTATGGAACCAGACCATCATTATGTCTCTCACCAACCAAAGAATGTGTGTTTACACAAGAGGAGGCCACGGGTCAGAGGCAGAGAGCAGAAGCACAGACAGTGCAAATCAATATTTTTAGATAGTTTACTGTTAAATAAACTGTAAGAGCAGGACCAGCTGGTTTGCATCAGCTTCACCACTCTTAGTATCAATGCAAGAAGGACCATTTACTTGTATCACAGTTATGGATCTCAGCACAGTCATCTCGATAAACTGCTGGTTGGAAAATCTCACATCTTCTCTAATTAGCTACTCATTGAGAATGTGGAAGAGGTATACAGCTTCTTGGCTTACAAATAGAACAATTAAATAGTAATTTAGAAATCAAGGTAAGGTCAAATATTTAACTTTTCAGAGCCTTTAAGTAATCAGGGACTGCTGGGTGTCAAACAAGATTGGAAAAAATCTGATCAAGAAAAGCAGTTCCTCCGTCTCCTGATACTCAATCCGAGGTCCTGCCTTCTGTATCTAGAATCTTATCCTTCCTATGCACAGCAAAGGCCAAAAGGCAAAAAGCTTGCCAGCAGAAAAACAGAAACAGATGCCAGTCCATTAGTTGATAAATCTAGGCAACTTTTTCTTATTTTGCTGTAAGGTTGGCTGTAATAGCATGATGGGGTGGAGGAGTTGCCTTCACTATGCTGCAGAGGACAAAAGGAGTTTGAGTCCAGCCACAAGACGTCAGGCATAATAAAGCTGTTGCCAGGTGTGGCAGTGACAGCATCAGGGTTGTTCACCTGTTTTCTTATGAGTCATGTCCAACTTTCGGACATGCATTTCCTTGTGCATCCAACACAGCCCGAGGTGGGAACTAATGAAAGGCCGATTTTGACATGTGTTGATATACACAGTGCAGTTGCCTGGCACAGGTGCTGGTTTGCACATATTTCTGCACACTGGATTTGTAAATCAATGGGGGCTCAGGCTCAGCAATACTCACATGGACTCCCTACTCCAGGCTCTGAATTCTGCCAATTCCCTGAACAACTTTCATGAATATATTAAATACCTATAGATCATCTACCTTCTGTGAGGATTACTATAAGCCTTGTCTGATATCATAGCCAAAGAATTACAAAAATTCAATTTTTTTAACCAGTGAAGCTTACAATGATGCCTTTTTTAACCTCTGAGCTATCATGTCTTCTTCCTCCCTTCTTAGCTTTCACGTACTGCTTTGTAAGGTTTAACCTTTTCTCTACTTTTCTCCTCATTGAAATGGTCAGAATTAATTTTTATTTTTTTACTAATTAAGGCACAGAAATGCAAAGAAACAATTAAATTACTTAAAGGCTAAGTATTCTAAATAGTTCTACTCTCTTTTTCCTTGAAAATCAAAACATTTTTTTAATTGTCTTTTAAATCATAATGGTAAATGTTGACTCAAAAGCTCAGCGTGATTTCACATCACTACAATGGGTATTCGATTAAATCACCTTACTTCACAAAAATTTAGCCAGGATGGCTGCTTTAAAAATTATTATTATTATTATGAGAAAATATTTATGCTGCAGCAGAATAAAAAATTCCTTAAGGGAACTAGTATTATTACTACTTCCACACTGCTGCAGCAAGCATTTTCTTTACCCATGTGTAAAAAGTTATAGTCTTACTTCACTTAATTGAATTTAATAATCAAATTTTATTCCCCAGCCAACACTTTATTGACTGCTGCTCTGCTGGCTTTTTGTCGTTGCTGACATCATTGTCTTTTGGTTTTCCAGTTTTCCCTATATATTTTCAAGGCAACATTTACATACAGAGAACCTCATGCATGCAGTCACTCTAACCAGCATAAGTTCATCATGAGGATAAACTTTGCCTCAAGGCTAAAATAAAGTAATAACATATTTCACTGCAAGATTAAAATGCAACACACTGTCATTATCAGTAACTTATACTGCAGCCACTGGTTTATGCTATAAAGATGTTTTGCAATGATCTGTCTTTGTTTCTCTTTTTGAGTCACAATCTAAATCCCAAAAAATCAAAAAGGAGGTACTGTAGCTTGGATTGACTTGAGTGAGCCTGTTTACTGTTTTTCTTTTCACTAAAAAAGCAGTTGCAAAACTGAAGAGGAAAAAAAAAATAGGAATGGGATTAACGAAACATTTTAATTGGACAGCTATATCATGTTTTCCTTTGTGGAGGTTGGAGTCTTTCTTGGTTCCTTTGCATTTTTATTTCTTTAGGTCAACAGGCTTAAACCGACAGTTTCTACCAAGCCACTGAAATATTTTATCAATGTTTTTCTAGTTTCCAGTTTTTCTTCCCGGGGGAGAGAGCTCTTAAAATATATGGATGTCACACCACAATATATAACAAACAAACAGACAAATCCGAAATACTATATATTTGTACAACCATTAACTATAAGATCAGGACATGTCATCAGCAAGGAATTAAGGTTCACACAGACTCAATACAAATTTGTTCTTTATCTGGCAGAGAAAGGATGAACTTACAGTAAGAGTTGCCTTTTTATGCTTCCTCTGCACAGTCATTTTCAAGCTTTACTCTCTGAAAACCTCTCTTACATATTTTCCACTGCAGCAAGAACCCCTGTGTCATGTCTGAAAGTACACTAAAAATGTATTTCTGTTTTTTCTTTGCTACCTGTCGAGATCGTGCATAAAATTTATAAAGTCACAGTTCTCTCCAGAAAGAGCGCAGAGGATGCCACTACAGAGAGTAGGTCCCTTCGGCTCTGCCCACATTCATGGCTTAAAAACTGAAATGATTTGGTTCATCTCGAGGTTCATAGGTTGGCCATAGCCTGAGTATCTATAACCCTTTGGTAACTCTCTCTTTTTTCTTTGAAGACATGGACAATGGCACACTGCACTGTTCCCTACTCTTTTATGCAGAAACATATTGACCTAAACTGTAACAAAGGAAATAGATTTACATTTAAAACTTGCTCCACAAGCAGAGGTGAGAAAGGGGTTCTGCTAACACAGGACCTTACCTCTTCCCTATTGACTGATCTCAGAACCAATTTAAAGGATGCTCTCTTTCCTCCTTGTTGAAGCTTTTCACCTTTGCAGGCAAGAACACAAGGCAGCCAAGCTACTAGCAAGAATGGGATCATTACCATGTAGCTGAGTCTTTAAGAGACTAATCTCTAGCCCTGTTTTCTCACCCAGGGAATGGGGTCTTTCCTGTGCAGTGGAGCAATTCCAGCACGAGTGATAGAGAGAGATCCCATGCAGATGGGAAGGAAAATCATATAATTTTAACTGTCTCCAGTGTCTATGCAAACTTGTCACCCTGGGCTCCTTTTTAATCCCCAGGGAGAAGCAGAGGATTTTAGGCACATATTATGTGTTTTTATTTTAGGTGTGCCTTTTGAAATCAAAATCTTTCACCCTGGATGTGCTTGTTTCTCTCCACTGACTGAAAAAACAGTCTGTGATGACTGTCTCAGCTGTGAATATTTACATTTGATCAGATGTACCTAATCCAGGCTGAGTTTCTGTCATCTTCCTTTCCAAAATAAACTTATATTTTGTTAAGAAACCTCTTTCATACTATCTCAAAACAAAACCTTTATAAAACCCAGGATGAAAAAAAGAATCAAATTAAAACCTCCTGTTTTTAGACATACATGTCCTGGAATAGACCTTGATATGTAACCACTACTACTTGTGCAGCCAGAGGGAGAAGCAGAGTATAAACAAAACTGAAACAGATTTTATTGATTTTTCCCTATGCAGGCTAAGCTGCATGCAAAATCAAAATCAAACATAGAATAGCAATAACTAACAACAAGTCAAGTGTATTTTCAAATTAATTCCCTCTCCATGGTCTAAGGCATTCCTGCAATAAGTCAGATGAAGAAAGATACCTGCAAGTTATGATTTGAAGTGGATTATGTCCATTTAAGTATTCACTTCAATAGGTTTTCATGCTGATGACCTTGACAGAATAGAAGAATTTATATTATCCAAAAGCTGTTAACCAAGTACAGGTCTCTACTGCCTGTGCATGATAATGGTAAAATGTTTTCTTTCACAGAAAAAGAGCTACCATGACATCCAACTCCCTTTCCCCGAGCTTTGTATAGACTTTTACATCTCACTGAGCTATGGTACCTCAACCCATCAGGACTCTGTATCCAAAAGTTGACTTTACAATTAGAGTTTAACCAAGCAAGCTCCAGCAAAAAATGAGTACAGGTCAGAGACGTACAAGGAGACACTTACTGTGAACTCCTCCAGGCATACATGGGTAGGATTTATCTCTCATTAAACTTTGGATATCAAGTACACCTTCACGTGTGCTAGCCACATGCATCTCCTGAGATTGTTGATGGAAAGAATCTCCTACTGCTGGCTCCCTCCGACTGGGATGAATCCCAGCCAGGGAGTGCATCCTAGGATAGAGCCAAGCTAATACAACTCACGAGTTGCTGCTCCATGACTATCTTGTTCTCCTAATATATCCTCTCTGTGCAAGAAGATGTTTACACTGAGTTACTTCTTTTTCATAAAATGATTTGCTCAAAAATGCCTGACACTGAATAACTTAAGTTGCCATGAAGACACAGCCTTTTTCTGTGAAGCATAAATACCTCCAAAAATGCTTGTATGGAAAACTTTTTAAGTATTTAATTACAGTCCCAGACTCTTCATACTGTCTGGGCTGCTTATGCATCTTGCATTTTAAATTCCCTGGAATTTTTCATACAAATAAATATCTGAAAGGAAGGACAATTCAATTTACATTTGGTGAGGTTGAAAAGTCACTGTAATTGAATAATAATTTGCCGTGAAGTATGGATGTGAGTCCTCATGTTTGCCTCCTGATCTGAAAGGATACGGCTAGTGAAAATGCCTAGCAGATAATTACTGTGGGGCTAACCCTGAGGCTTGGCTATTATTCACAGGTCAATCTCTCTAAGATAATTCCCAGGATAGTCTTACTGAAGAACACTCTCCCCCTGCATAATGCAACACCTGCCTCTGTTGTGAGAGATCGGAGATGGGGATGGGGAGTTGAGTTTTACCCCTTCAGTCTCTTCATCAAAGCTTCTTACAGGACAGAGGATGGAAGCAGCGAAAGGGGAGAGTAAGCAAAAAGTCACCTGATGATTTTATTTCCATTACTTGTCAGAGCTACAACCAATCACAGAGTGTGCAAAGATGAGAAACACACAGATTCTCAGGTCATGCAACAGGATCAGGTGGTGTTCTTGGAGAAAGAAAGGGGTCTGCTTTGAATACACAAAGTGTTTGCTAGCCCCAAAAGACTAACAAATAGGCCTCGCTAGAGCATATAGTCCCTTTCTGGCCATAGGATTATGCACATCTTTCAAAATTAGCAGGAACTCACATTTTAATATCTTCACAACAGTGTAAAGAGATTGCTGTGTTTCCATTTGCATCCTACCACTTTGCCAGCAAACCATTTCTCTTTATGAATTCTACTGCAGATGACCAAGAGGAAAAATTAGCATATTGAAAAGTGATCTCAGAAGATCATTTTAAATCATCATTCAGTCCTCTTTTTGTCAATATACTTGCAGGACTTGGGGGAGAAGTTGTAGAATCATAGAATCATTTAAGTTTGAAAAGACCTCTAAGATCATTGTGACCAACCATTAACCCAGAACTGCCAAGTCCACCACCAAACCATGTCCCTAAGCACCACATCTATATATATATATATATATATATATATATATATGCTATATATGTGTATTTATGTGCTACAGCACATATCCGCAGTCAAGTATGTGCTGTATTTTAGGCAAGGTCAGGATGCTCCCTGGACTTCTACAGAACTGCAGGGTATGTGAGCACAGGACAGACCAGGTTGCAGCAAGGAATGGGTGGTGAGCCCAACCTGTTTTCTTCCCCTCATGGAAACCTAGGGCCATAAAAGATGTCTAGAGGTCATCTAGTCCACCCCCTTGCTCCAAAGCAGGCTTAACTACAGGGAGGTCAGGCCTGATTGATGTTTGTTTAACTTGCTCTCAGAATGATGGAAACTCCACAATCACTGCAGATAATCTGTGCCTGGTCCTTAGTGTCCTCATCACTAAAAATATTTCCTTCCCAGTGTTATAAATTTACCTGTGCTGTTGGAAGAAAAGAAGAAGGAAAGATCAACAGCAAGAAAATGGACAATAGGAAAAAAAATTAATACCTGAGGGAGAAAAAGGGGAATGAAAGAAAAAACCTACAAGAGTCCATAGGTTTTTCTGCATTTGTTCAACATTTTGCAACTCTGAAAGCAGCACTGAAAGAAAAAGTTTAGTGGTCCTGGTGCTAGCAGTGAGAATAATAATTAATAATAATTACACATCTGGTGAAAGGTCAATGGTACAGTAAGGTTACATGATTAGTTTGATCAGCAACACAGAGAAAGGATGGGAAAAGGTATGTAGGGGTCTTAATTAATGCCACTTAAAATACCATTAATAATGTATGATTCACTACTTAAATATTAATATGTTTCATTACTTTCTTTCACTTTGCCATAATGCATAGCAGGCAAAAACATTATATAACAGCATATATGTAAAAGTTCCTGTTGGATTTTTCAATTCTCTACTGTGAGATACATGGGTTCTAATGTTCAGATTAAAATTTTTATAAACCTGTTTAATTCCACTTGTGGTAATTATGTCTTTCAGCACTTTACTGAAAGAGCTGGAAGTATCTTACCTACTTAGTATACTCACTCATATCTTTTTGTATTGTTTCTTATTTTGCTCCCAATATTTTTAGAAAATACAGGTGAATGAACTGGTTTGTTGTAGAGTAGTAATGTCGTGTGGAACAACTCCAAAAGATGGTGTTTTAAATTGGAAACCCTTGTGAAAGAGGAAACCAGCTATCAGTCTTGAGTTACTACTACTGTAACTGGAAACAACTTTACAACTACATTTGTACAATTCATATTATTTTGCCAACACTTTGAAGTTACACTTTCCTCCCTCATTTCTTAAGTCAGCAAGAAATGGTTATTAAAGGCATCTCTTAAAAAAAATGAAACTGTCAAGATGTGGCTTTGAAATCTTTGAAAAGACTCCTGTAACATATAACGTGCTATAAGCACGTCTATTAAATCATGGCTCTTGTGGTTCTAACATAGAAATACCAGAAAAGAATTCTTTTCACATAGGATCAGTAGCTACACATTAATGAGAAACACTTGGGCTGAAGGTAAAAGTTGGCTGAAGTAGGTTCCTTCCCATCTGCTTGTTATCAGCAGTTGTAGGAGAAAGCAGGTGACCAATAAATATATTTTTTTTTAACTGACAGCTTTTGTTTGCGACTGTGTCACAATGAAGGGTCTCATTTTAATTTTATAAAGATATTGCCCAGGAATTAAAAATTAAATTGCAGCTTTTAGTAAAGAAAGAGCAGTGTTGGGAGAAACTGAAATGATTTTCCCATGTTAATTAAAGAAAAATGTTTCAAAAAATTAAGTCCTCAGAATTTGCCAGACAGTGTGCTAGAAATAAGAATCACACTGAAATCAGCAGAGGAATTGATCAACTAACTTCCCCTGTCCCAGTTAAATTAAATGCAAAGAAAAGTAAAGGTAGTAGGAAAGACATGAAGAGAAAACCTTCTTTGACTACACAAATAAATCCAAGAGGATGAGACAGACACTGGAGCACGCTCTATTTAGTATTGAAAGGCACAAATCAAGGATCAAAAGGTAAAGTTAAAAAAATTTACACCAGGAAAAAGGTATGGATGCTTAACAATGAATGCAGTTAACCACTTCCAGTACAGTTGCCATAACCATGGTGGGATCTCAGTTTCTTAAAGTGCTCAGTGCGTCTCCCGAAGATAAGAGTTGTCCACGGATGTTGTTAGGCTCCAACCGGGAATGAACGAAATTCCATCACCTCCATTAAATAGGAGGTCAAGGTGGAGGAGCTAATGGTTTCTGTGACCTCAAAAATCTTTGAAATTATGAAACTATTAGATTAGGTTGCTGATCTAATTGTCTGGGTCACTTGGAGTTGTGGGGGGTTTTATACGGGGTTTTAAATTTAATATATTGCTTATGACTTATTATAGTTGGGATAGATACAATAATTAACCTTTAGTTATTTTTCAAGACACAGCTTCTCTAAAAACAAAGGATTTTTGTAGATCATAAATGCTGGTTGGCATTAAGTAACTACAATGTGGAAAAAAAACCCCTTCAAAATCCCTTAAAGCCATTCTCTACACTGCATCCCCTTTTAAATATTTTGTCATCAAGAACATTAGTGAATTGCTAAAGCAATTAAATATTTGTTAATTAGCAATAAAGAAAAATCAACTTAGGTAATTATAAGTGAATTAAAAACAATGGAATTATTAATAATACTAAAGACTGGCATTCTTCCCAGAGCTGTAACTTTAATTTTGCTTGTCTTTCTAAAGCTAAATTCCTTCTCTGCAATATATCTAGAAAAATAATTGGTGCTTGTTTTGTAACCAAGGGTTTTGCAGATGAAGGAAAAGTGGAGCACTCTTGCAGATATGTGCCTTGTGCCCTAACCCAGTGAATAAAATGATTCAAAATCCTTTAATGTCCAGGTTCTAGGAGAGATTTTCATAACAACAAAGGAAAACCTAACTAAACCAACTTTTTAAGGAATCTCAGAGAGACTAGATATGAGCTTCTACTTGTAGATAATCTACTGAACCTTTAGGGCAAATCTCGCTGTAAATATGTATTTATTGAATTTATTTATTGAAAAGTAGCTTCCGAATATGGAAAGAAATTAAGCTGCTCTTTTCCTTCAGCCCCCACAGCCAGGCTCCCTCAGGTCCTACCATCTCCTCACTGTCTCTCTCATTTTAGCACTGGTCTTGCCCTTCTTGCTGTTTCCCTCTCTTTTGATTGCTCACTGCCTTCACTCTTAACCTTCTTTTTTGTGCTGTCCCTCCTGCTCAAATGCATTTTTTTTTTTTTAAATAAATTCAGCTTTCTCAGGACTTCCTTTATAATTTTTTTTGGTGGCCAACAGTGCTGGGGATGTGGTACCTTTTGTTTTGCCCCCTGCCTGTATCCAGTACTAATGCATGAAACTCGATGAAATAAAACCAAACCTGCTTATAGGCCTGGCCAGGCATTGGTCTGATACAATTAATTACTAATTCAGATTCACATTTGTAAAGTTTTGCAGCAAATCAAATCCCAATGTCACTTTGTCCTTTAGACACACTTATGTAGTGCTCTTCCTCACAACAGTTGAACAGGCACATGGCTGTATGTATTTCCAAGGCAAAATAAACGTTGTCTTGCTAAAAGCATCCTAGTCTCTTGAGGGTCTGTGAGGAGACCTCTAGAGATCATGGTGTTCAGTGTAGCCCAAATATTCATCCTGAATGCTGAAAGACCTAGTGATTTATTCTTTTTTCTAAAACAATTAGACAGCTGTGGCTTTAAATTATTATAAAATGGCTGTGGAGCTGAAGCTCCCTGATGAGATGGCAGGGCTGAATCTTACCACCGCTGCCTTTCTTCATTGTGCAGAACCATTGTTTCAGGCTTTTAAAATCCAAGAACACATTTCTTTACCTACATACCTTGGTCAATTCTGAGGGCAATTAGTTAATCATATGGCTGTACTTTTATGGCACTCAATTTTCAATTTAACTAATTTAAAAGTGTCACAATTCTATGCAACTTCTTTTCCTTACAACAGGGGAAGAACAGCAGCAGTGGCCTAAGGCATACTTAGGCTAGCAGCCAATTATTCCCATTGGGAAGAGGTGCATGGCTTCCTTTACAGGAGTACAATGGAAGCATTGCACCTATATGCAGGACAGAAAAGCCCTCAGTCAAGATGCACTAGCCTTGGTCTTGCCTGGATTTTTCCTGGTCGAAGCATGAAAGAATAGTCCATTTGTTTTACAATAGACTCTAAAAATCAGCAGAAATTGTTAGGATCACTGTGAACACATGGTGAGCATACACTCAATTCCATTGGTATCAGAAAGCTGAACATGTGGGAGACAGGAGGAAAAAAAAAGGTGTTCTAGTTTTCTCTCTGAAACTAGTTTTTAAAAATATTTTATCACAAAATTTGACTCGTTACATTTTTTTCCCATGAAAATTTCTACCTTCTTGAGCCCCTTGAGCAAAACAGAGACTCATATTGCCTAGTTAACTGTCCTTGCTGATGCTTAAACGTGAGGAAATTTTAAGCCTTCCTCTGTTGTTGATTTTTGTTTATTTTTAAAGACCTTCTGAAGAGTGCACATTTATTCACATTTCCACTCATGAACAAAGAGAAGAGAGAACACAAATCTCTGAACTTGAGAACCTCCCAGCAAAATATCCCTCCATGTTGTGCTATAGAACTGTACACTGGAGTAGAAACTTGTGGGCTTTATGTGTGCCGAACCCATCCGTCAGTCTGGCTCCATGTACATCAATATCACAGCAAATAGTGTGCCATATATCACCACGAGATCCTGAAAAAAGACACCTGTTCAATATAAGTGTCCAATCTCCTGAGCTAAAAAACACATTCAGGGAGTTATTATTTCACAAACATAGCTTGTTAATGTGGTGGACTGCAATGTTTGAATTTAAAATGAATCCCTCTACCTCATATGACTATTGATAGAAAATGCCACCATCTAAGATACTGCTGCACTGGCTGACAAGAATTTTGTTTCCTTGTACGTAATAATTCTTCTGCTAAAGGTGCTTAGCAATCCTTTGGCCCTACACAATACACATACTTTCACTTATTGTCACTCAGCCTGCATGATGTATTTAGGTAGGATTCTTCATGAAGTCCTGTTTAAGTTGTGTACCAATGGTCTGAAATAGCAGGTATGAAACCAGGTATGAAGTTGAGGTTAACTGAGAATGATAAATCATAGAATCATAGAATGGTTTGGCTTGGAAAGGACCTTAAAGAACACCTAGTCCCAACCCCTCTACCATGGGCAGGGATACATTCCACTGGACCGTGTTGCTCGAAGCTCTTTTCACGTGGCTTTGAACACTTCCAAGGATGGAGCATGAAATATAAGAGGTCCCAGATAACTAAACTGTAAGTGCAGTGCAACTGATTAAAGGAACGACAGCAAATGCAAAATAGCTGAACATTTTGCTCTACAATGAAATGGAAATAAATGGCAAAGTCAGTAGGAAACATTGCTGCAGAATTTTATGTATGTCCTAAACCTGATTTTTGAAACTACTCTACTTACACTAAAACATTGGAAATTTCTAGAAATATCTTAACTATTTAATGCAAAGGGAACATCCAATGTTGAAAGGGTAAAATCTGTTTATTTTGAGTTTGGCTTCTTGGAGACAAAAGGCAAATTAATTGTCTGATAATTTTAGAGTTTGCAGTATCTTACCTCTATTTTGAAAACTTATTAATAATAGAGTAAATATGATTTCAAAAAGCATTCTTTCAGCATACTCAAAGATGATTTCTACAGATGCATTTTGAAGCTTTTATCATGCTTTTGCCCCCTGGACCTATTAATATAGACTTTGCAATTTATTTATCTTTATCACCAGGGAAATTCAAGACTTTAAAGAGAATATTTCACGATATCCTA
Organism: Empidonax traillii; assembly: GCF_003031625.1. NCBI lineage: Eukaryota > Metazoa > Chordata > Aves > Passeriformes > Tyrannidae > Empidonax > Empidonax traillii. The sequence continues at coordinate 165,375 of NW_020955478.1, forward strand.
GTTAAAATACCACCTTGTAATTTGTTTGTGTCCTTCCAGACAGATGCCAATTAAAAAAAAGGGGGAGCAAAAAAGGGAGGAAAAAACCTACAGTAGCAGGATTGATTGACAAGTGCTATCAAACAAGATTTCCTTCAAACATCTTATGAAAAGAACACTGGATTTCATTAAATTTTGTTTTCAAAAACCATCCCTACTGAAAAGAATGCATTCAGAGGAATTAACTGTTTCTGTCCTGCAGATCATGTACAAAATTCAGAGTTCATGGCAGAAGGCATCCTGCCCTACCTACAATAGAAAGATAAGAGGCAGGTGGAAAGGTCTTGCATCCATGTTATATGCAAAGGATAGATGTATTTGTACAGGACTGGGTGCATTTTTAAGGACCAACTTAAAATACGTAATTGCTTTACCTGCTGATACACTGAGGATTGTGCTATCTAGTCACGCAGGTGTTGAAAAAGAGTACTCAGAATACTGCTTAGCAGATCTGTTTTGCAAGCTCCATAGTAAATCTGTTCCCTGTGAAAAACTCCTTAACTATTTCTAATGGTACAACACTTCAAATCCTATCAGTCCTATCAGCTGAAGGCCACCAAAGTGCAATGGAAGTTGATACAGCAGAAGATTGTTGCTCAGACAATCCTTTGCCACAAACACCCTTGACCCCAAGTTTGTGAATGTTTTACTAAAATATGGAGAACTGGGACTC